>NC_027749.1:28826460-28827400 GCF_000695525.1 Brassica oleracea var. oleracea | reverse complement strand
TCTCAAATCTGTTAATGGTATCTTTAACTTTCTGCTTTCTTTGCTCAGTTGCCAATAGGTATGACAATAGGTCATTAGAGGTTGTGAAACCTTTAGCCTTATGTAATACCAACTGATCCTTTGGATGGAATGTGGAATATGTTTTATACAGTAAATCATTATCTGTAACCACTTCATCACATAGTTCAAGACTATGGGCTATTTTCATTAGAGCAGAATTATATTCTTCCACGGATTTAAAATCCTGGAACCTGAGAATCTTCCAATCATTCATGGCTTTTTGCCATAATTCCGTTGAGTATATGGATTTTAGCTTTATCCAAAAATCATAAGGATCCTCAATATTTCCATACTGATTTCTCAGTTCCTTAGTGAGATGATAGCGGCTTAGATATGCACTAAGCCACACGACTCTCAATCAAGCAAGGCCACACGGCCATATAATGCAAGCAAGATAATCAATTTAAATGCATTCAATCATACTAAATGAGATTATCAATCTAGATGCATTTAGTTGCATATCTCTTAGGTTTTACCAATTTCAAGGTTGGTAGTATTAGATTTTAGAATCAAGCAATCTAACAACCTAACTTTCATTCAATATGTAAATATTCCTAACTTTAAATCAATCTTTCAAGTAATGTGAGGTTTAAGGTTTCAAGGCCTTTAGGAATATAAATCGAGATTAAGGGTTTCAAGGCCTTAAGATTTTAATTAGATCTATCAATCAATCTATCAATCTTAAAATCTCAGATTATCAATCAATATTCATTCAATTTCAAAATCAATTTTCAATTTAGGGCTTTAGGGTTTTGATTTTATTAATCAAACAATTTTGATTTCAAGGTGATCAATTTTAATCTCAATTAATCAATAAGTTTTTAATAGTTTTCGAATTAGGGTTTTAGGGATTTCGAAAAACTTTGATCTTTGATCAAAG
>NC_027749.1:28814110-28826321 GCF_000695525.1 Brassica oleracea var. oleracea | reverse complement strand
TATTAACCTATGGCTTTTAGTTTTAGAGATTATATTTTAGGGTTTCAATCTTTACAAAACAACCAGATTCGATTCTTGTTTTCAGATTTCGAATTACCTTTATTTTGTAGGGTTGAAATGGACCACCAAGTGAGCTGAACCTCTATCTGCACGTGGACGGACACTGGCTCCTTATCGGGTCGCGAGTTGGGAACGGTCGCGAGCTGTCTCGGACGGTTTGGCGTCTGGTCGCGGATGTGTGCTGAGGTAGTCGGATTAGGGTTCCAAAAGTAAAACGGCGACGCGTATTGTAGCTGAGCGTGAGGGCGCGTCTGAGATCGGATCGACGAACTGTTTGCGCTGATGGATTCGTCTCGCCAAGGGCTTCAAGATGATATGTGGATCGCCGTCTGTCTCCTCAGGGTTTGAGAGATCGATCGATTTTAAGTTGCGCCGGATTTAGGTTTTATGTGTGACAGATTTTAGGTTAGGGTTAGGGGTTGGTGATTTTCTTTCTCAGGGTTTTGGGAGTCTATCGTACTGATAACGTGTTGTAATTAGAGAGTTTAGAGGCTGGATATTTCTGTGTACTTATTAATGATCAATGGGAGTTCCTTTATATAAGGATTACAAGATAAATATAAATGGAAAGAGTACATATCCTAATCCATTTAGATTTAGGAAAACTACTAAAACATAAATTTATAAGGAAAATGAAGCCATGTTTCCTTTTCTTCCGCCATCTCTCTATCTTCTATTTATAACACAAATTACCATTTTTTTCTTTTTTTTTTCTTTTATATGTATTGTCTGTGGCCAAATTTTTTTTTGTACCTTTCTGATTGAGAGCATGGGCAAATAGGGCATGACCATGTTCATGATGTGTGGTTCCTCCTTTCTACAATAATGACATGTTGAAGAGTGTGTTGGAAGTGGTTAGTTGTTTGAATCTCTTGCTTGTCACAGCAGTCCGAGAACTAATGAGACATGTATTCCCCCCTATGTCGGTTCTCTGATCATTTCAACTATCGACATATTTTTATTGAAAACTGATTAAAAATATACTCAAACGAACTCATGTTCCAGTAATGGAATGATACAAATCTTGGGGTGAAAACAGTTTTGCGTTTATTTGCCTTTAACTCAGAGACCAACGAATCATCAACAATGAAGTAGTATTAAGCAAATCATATATTTAACAAAGAAATACGGCAAAAGACAAAACAAAGGAGAGAAACAATCATATCTTACGCATCGTGTGTGTTTGTGCTCAAATCATCATCATCATCAGCTCACATCCTTCAATCTCTTTATTAACGTGTCTAACGATTTGTTCTTTGGGTTTTGCCTCGACCCTCTTGTTCCAAACGTCCCGAAGATACTATCTGATGGATCTCTGAGTTTCTCAGACACCGCCGCTACTTTCCTGTAATCCAAAGCGTTGTAGCTTCTTTCTCTGATCACAGGGTTCACAAAATTCTCAGGGTGACTACTCAGAAGCAAGTTTATCAACTGTCTCATCTCGACAAAAGCTGTTTTCATCTCTTTCGCTTCTCTGTCCGTGAGCAATGGCTTTAGTTGTTCTGTAAAAGATTCCAGCAACTGAATATCCACATCAACTCCTTTGATTGCAGCCATGCTCAGTCTTTTCACTATATCCCCACATAACGTTCCGACGATTCTCTCAGAGATGTGAGCGAGGACATCGCGCAAAACCCTTTTCAGGACTTTAGCAGGTAATATCTGTTGCGCGGTGGAGACCAAAGTCTCTAAGTAGATTATTACTTCGTTCATGTACTCGTTCCCGCCTTGTGGAACATCGTCGCTTGTCCAGTTCACATTCTCGATCAATGTCATGAACCCGTCTATCTTCTTCTTAAGCAATCCCGAGAGTGTATCTTCCGCAGCGTTTTGGGATTTAGTTAATGGGAAATGTCTTCTACCTCTCTCCGCCATTCTCAACGGAACTCCTGAGAGCTGTGCAGCGTGACGGAAGAAGAAATCACAAGCACGCTCAAACACAGACATGTTTGCTGCAACCTGCATCGCCTGAGAAACTCCATGAACCGATGTGTTAATCAGCTTCAACAGAGCCTCGTCGAGAACTTCCCCTAGAAGCCTATCCAGATACTTCTTAACAACATCATAGAAATCAAGCTGACCTCCATGAGACATGAAACTAACCGAATCCTCGATAAAAGACCGCACAATCCTGCAACAATCCGGCACTGTGGTTGAAAACGGAGCAATGTAAGGGAACGCGGGCGCAATATCCGATGTCTGCAACTGGAAAGAGAGCACATTCATGGAATACTCATACTCTTTCTTCATCAGCATCTGCTCAAACTTATCTGCAGCCAAGGCTTCTATCATCTGTTTACGACAATCAGACAACAACAGCTCGTGATACTTGTCCCTATGCTTGCTCAACACTTCGAGAAGGGCGTCAACAGTGTATCCATACCTACGTAGACTCACCCCTAACAAGCTCACGTAATCCTTAATCAACAAGAGATGATTAGCCGTCTGCATCCTAGAGAACTGATCCTCCAACACAGCACACATGTTACCAACAGCAAGATCCCACAGAAACTCAACTTCCTGCCTCGAAATCAACCCTCCTCCGGTCCTCAAAACCCTATCTTCGACAATGAAAAACCCAGCAATCTGCGCGAAAAACGTCTGATGAGACTCGAGAAACGGAGTCATGGAAGAGACCTGAGAGTCAGACTTAAGCTGAAGCTCCCTGTTATCAAAGTAGTAACGCTTGAACCTATCTTCAAGCGAGAGTGACTGATGAATGTGGTAAGCTCTATAGAGCGGAGTCAAATCAAAGGCATCACTGCCTTCAAGGCCAGACTCATACTCATCATCGTCTTCTTCTTCCTTTAGAGCGTAGACGCAGTCGCGGAGACTGAGTCTGCTCTGCTCCTCTGCTTCCTTCTGCTTCATCCTAAGCTCCTCCTCTCGCTGACGAGCAGCAGAAGCTTCACCGATCGCTAACTGACCAAGATTCCGGCTCACCACGCGAATCTCCACCAGCCAATCACCTAACTCCTTGCTCACCTTCCTCTCGACATAGCCTCGAATCTGAGGGATCCTCTTCTCCAGCATCCGCTTCAAAGTGGACGACTGCGTCTTCTCCAAGAAGTCGCTCTCAATCGAGTCCACGCACTTCAGCGCCAGGTAGAAACTCCCGCTCTGGAGATGCTGATTAGCTCGAGAGACAAGCTCCATCACACGAACGCAGTGCGTCAAGGCTCTAATCGCCAGATCGACGTTCCTTGAGACGGTCTGCGCCTCGACGAGCGAATCGAGAGACGAGAGGAGCGGGGCAGCGATGGATTGGAGCTTGGAATTGGAATCGGAGAGAGAGGATTTGAGAGATTCGACATCGGAGAGAAGCGACTTGAGATCGTCAACGGCGTTGATGAAGTCTTGATAGTGAGCTTTGCAGACTTCTTCGATCTCTGATTCTTTGGATCGAGCGAACAACTTGAGATGGTGGAGGAGAGTCTCTGGTTTCCCCGTCCCGAACGTTTTCCGCACAAACGGTCCTAAATCCTCGCCGTTACAGATCGCGGAGGATATCAGGAGTTCGTCCAGCTTCTCCCCCGAGTCCGCTCCGGCTGTTGTGGGACCCGGTTTGCGCCGTGGTTTCGGTGAATGCATTATTGCGTACAGCGAAGGAGGAGGGGGGCAGGAGGAGTTTTGGATTTGGACTACCAATTGATTTGGTGTGTGCAATGTGGTTTGACCAAAATGGCATCGCTCTAGAAGCGGCGCGACTCATGAACATGAGGGTCTTTTCGTCTTTTCAATCTCGGAGTGGTTTCTCTGACTTTCGGCTGAATATTTGTCTAACGCGTCTTTTATGTGCGTGATATCACGCGGTCTAGATTGTAAACTATGTCATTAATAAATAAAGACTAATTTACAAAAAAAAAAAAAATTTATACCTAAACTTTTTTTTTCACAAATATAAACTTTAAAAATAAAAATGACCAAAATAAATTTAAATTTTTTATCAAAAAAAATAAATATATACTTATACCCATAGGATTAATTAATCTAGACATTAGGGTTTAGAGTCAAAGGGGTGAGGTTTAGAGTTTAAGATTTAGGATATAGGGTTTAGAGTTTAGGGTTTAGAGCTGAGGAGTGAGGTTTTGGGGATAAGATTTTAAATTAAAAAAAATAAAATAAATTTAAAATTTTCAAAATAAAAAAAATGTTATTTTGGTCATTTTAGTTTTTGAAATCTATTTCTGTGACAAAAACTTGAAAAAGACTATTCGATAAAATTGCCAAAAAAAAATGAAAACTGAATTTCTTTTTTACACACAGATGTATAAATATCCTGCCAAATTTATGTTATTCAGTTTTTTTCTCCGTCTTGTTTATTTCATTATATATATACTGGGACTAACATTGTTACCATCAACTACAACCGGCCAACAACTACATTCCTCCGTACACCAAAAAACAGAGTTACACAAGAAACTAGACAAAACAAATGAAGCATTTTTTTCTAATCTCAATCAAACTCGGCCTTTCATCTACCTTTTTTCTTGAGAAACCAGTCAAAGACCACGAGTTTCATTAGCAAAAAACTCAAACAGCTAAGAAGGATGACTTCTCGCCACATAAGAGTTTATCAATCTATACTTTGTGACACTTTAGACAGTGAAAAAAGTTTCTCTATTTGCTTCTCTAGTTACCACCAATAGTTCCAATCTTTGATCCCTCACAATTTCTTTTCCATCTTAGATCTATTGGAAAGGAATTAAAGAAGGATGGCCACGCTTGCGGTCGTACCGTGGCTCCGAATAAATCTTTAAATTTCCCTGCAAAAATGATTTTTGATTGTCTTTGGCTCCTCATGCTTTCAAGAGCCCACATCATAGCCACAAACTTTGCATCTTCCCATATATTGATCCCTGAAAAAGTTCTTCTATTGTGACAAAGAACCATTCCTTTTTCATTTCTTAACATCCACACTCCCCCTATTAGACCTTTGCTTTTGGAATACTCCAATCCAACATTATACATCACCCAATCTGATTCCAGTGGAATCCATTTGCGCTGGGTTGAAGGATGCGTTGACATCTCTGCTCTTGAGCATTATTCATTCACCAATTGCGCCACAAACCACTCATTTGCCTCTTGATTCGCATTTTGGACCAGTTCCACATCGTTGTAACATCTCTCTTTAAATAACATCTCATTACTTCTTTTCCAGAGATTCGAAAGGAGCCAAAGCCATACTATTTTGTGTTCATCACTCAAATGTTTGAGAGCCCTCAGATTGGGTAGAAAGTTTTAGTTAACAAAAACAGAAACATCATCAACTCACTTTTCGGGTTAGGAGTGGTAGATACATCCCATACTTGCCTTGCATAAGAGCATTCAAACAATATATGATTAATTGATTCATCCTCTCCCCCACACGTTTGACATCGTTGGTCTACTTTCATACCTCTAGCATTGATCAAGTCAGCCGTTGAGAGAGCATCCTCATCGATTTCGAGAGAAAAATTCTTATCTTTGAAACCGTTTGAACTTTCCATACTTTCTCTTTCAAGGCACTAAGGGATGGAAGCATGAATACTTCTAGAAGGTTTTTCTCCGCTTTCACAGTAGAGGCGAGCCAATACGCAGATTTCACTGTAAGTTGACCACTTTTATTGTACATCCAAGTGAAATAATCCGATTTCTCCACCATTGGTTGGTTCCGCAAAATTAACTCAACATCTCCTTGCACAAAGACCTCAGCTAGGCTAAAGACATTCCATCTTTTTTGTTTCTGAATCAATGAGCGAATCCACCATTAAGTTTACATTGAACCACTCATTTTGATCCATGGTGCTCTGAGTCCTTCCTCCGGATAATCAACCCACTTGTCTAGCCATACTCTTGTATTTTTTTCCATTTTCTATCCTATGGCTCAGTCCTTTTTTTTAGTAAATCTTGACCAAACATCAGATTTTTCCAAGCAAAGGATGGTCTGTCCCTCCGTTGACGCTTCTAAGAATTCTCCATTGTTGAAGTACCTACTCTTTAGGAACCGAGACAACAAGCAGTGAGGTTGATTTAATTTTTTCCATGCTTGTTTAGCCAATAAGGCTTGATTGAAACTCTCAAGACCTCCAAAACCATCCCTTCAAATTTTTTCGGCAAACACATCTTCCCCCAAAATATTCAATGAATTTTCTTCTTATGTGTGTCAGTACCCATAGATAATCCGCCATCACACTAGATAAGATTTATATTAAGGACTTTGGTAACCGGAAGCAAGACATGGCAAAAACAGGGATCCCTCCAGTTGTTGATTTCAGTAAGACCTCTTTTCATCCCTGAGATAAATGTTGAAGGTATCAGCTGTCTAATCTTCCTTGTGTTATGTCCTTAATGTATGATAACAGCTCCACTTTAGATCCTGAGAAACACTCTGGAAGTCTTAGAAATTTGCTTGCACTACCTTCGTTGACACTTCCCATAATGCTATGAATCTCTCTTCTCACTTCATCTACCACTTTCTCACCAAAGGAGATGGAGGACTTTTGTAGATTTATGTTCTGACCTGTCGTTGCTCCATAATATTGCAAAATTCGATGAAGAACCAAGGCCTGATCCGGAGAAGCTTTGCACCTGAACATGCTGTCGTCCGTAAATAGTAAATGATGAATTGCATGACATTCCACCGAGAACTGCAGACTATTAAACAAGCCATTTCTTTCAACAACATTCAGCAAATGAGTTAGCCTCTCAGTGCATAATACAAACAGAAACGGGAAAAATGGATCGCCTTGTCCAATACCCCGTTGTGGAGTTATCAACCTAAAAGGTTGGTCGTTCATTAAAACTGCAAAGGTGACTGAAGTCATGCACATCATAACCAACTTAATCTATTTCTGATCAAAGCCAAGTTCTTGCATTAGATTCCTCAAATAGCTCCATTCCACACGATCGTATGCCTTAGACATATCAGTCTTAACCGCCAAGAATTCTTTCGATGACAATGTTATCAGAAATATTTCTCTTGCTTATGAAGGCTGACTGATTTACTAACACCAGGGATTTTAGGAATGATTGAAGCCTTTTAACAAGTATCTTGGATACTGTTTTATATAGCACCGAACAAAGGCTTATCGGCCTCAGATCAATCATGTGCTCTGGTTGTGATACTTTCGATAGTAAGCACAAGTAGTTGAGGTTCCATTTCTTAGGCATCCCCATTTTATCAAAGACTTCATGTATTTCTTTCGTAACTTTTTCTCCAATTGATCCCCAATACTACTGAAGAAGGCTCCAGTCATGCCATTAGGACCCAGTGCAATGTCTGCGTTAATGGAGAAGATCATTTCTTTCATTTCCTTTTTGGAGACTCCTCTCGATAAAGAGTTGTTCATTGCATCTGAAATTTTTGGAGTAAAGCTCTCGAACGTTGGCTCATAGGGACTCAGTTTGGAAGACTTGAAAAGATCAGTGAAGTAATCCATAACTATCTCAACTTTAGCCCCATCTGACCATTGATCTTGATTGTTCTTATCCTTTAGTTTCGTAATGTGATTCCTGGATTGGTTGGTTTTGACATAACCATGAAAAAATTTAGAACTTCGATCCCCGAACACTAACCACTTGTCACGACTTTTTTGACGCCAAAACATTTCCTCTTCCTTGTATGCATTCATCAACTCTTTCTGAACAATCTCTATCATGAAACGACATGGGTAGTCACAAGACTTTCCAATCTTTGTTGGATTAAGTTGATCTTGTCTTTTGCATTGAATTGCCTCTTTCTCTTCCATCTGCTCAACGCCGTCCAGCATTTTTTTATTTTTGCAGACACTTTGCCATTTCCATTCCTGTTTCTTCTATCCATGCCTTCTCAATTTCTTTTATGACGTCCGGCTGACGAAAGAACCTCTTATCAAATCGAAACAGGCCTTTGAGTGGTTCCCGAGAAGCATATAATCTAAGCCAAACTGGCCTATTATCAGATCCTCTTTTCTCTAAAAAAGTTTGATTAGTATCCGAGAATAATTCGGACCAAGCTTTATTTCCAAAGATTCGATCCAGACAACATTGAATCCATTTTTTCATCTCTTACCACCTCAAGTAAACCTGTCTCCAGCTGTTGAACTCTTCTATCTCACGGCAGTGCAACATTTTAGAGAAAGGTTTGAAGGAGGCCTCATGGCTTCTTGGCCCACCTGGTTTTTTGCCATTGTTTAATATTTCATTAAAGTCTCCTATAATGCACCAAGGTTCCTTCCTGACACAATCCCATCAGCTGAGTGGGAGAGACGTGTTATGGGTGACCTTATTGCATGGTCTCTCCTACACCACATCACGACCTTCAGTTGATGGTTCTCTATATATACATAAGGTGAACTCACCAAACTGAACTGAACAAAACAGTCAGTGATATTCTTATTTGCAAATTTAACATCAATTTTTATGTTTTTTCCCACAAAAGGGTTAATCCTCTACCCAAACCAACAAAATTAATAGTAAAAACACCATCATAACCCAACCAAACTTGCAAACCAACCAACAAATTCCGACAATTTTTTGTTTCCATCAAAAATAAAATCTTCGGGAAAAGATTTTGACGCATTTTCATCAGTCTCTGAATTGTCAAGTGTTGAGGCCGCTCCAATCTTTGAAAATTCTAACTCTTAATGCTCTTTGGGAAGAGGGCAATCCCTCATTTGGGATCACCTTAAGGAATTTGGCCTTGTTGGTGGAGACATCCTATGCTCCTTGACTTGTCTTCTTCCTCTTTTTGACCCAACTTCTTGTTTCCCTTCTCATCTCACACAACTCTGAACTCCATCCTCTACATTAAGTGCCAACTGATTTCTATGTCTTTGCACTCCTGAAGGTCTTCTTCTGACTGGAACTCGTTTTCTAATTGTCCCGGAAGAGCTAGGTTCCAAGAAACCAGCCCGAAAGATTGGACTGTCAGACAACATGCCTTGAAAATTTCCCTCCGAGTTTATTTGAGTCCGTGATGTTACTCAGAGGTACGATTAAGGCATACATGTTTCTGCTCGCTTTCATTGATGCAGCCATGAATTTGTTCGGGTAGACATTAAGATCCCAGTTGCATCTTTCAATCTCTATGTCTCAATAGTCAAACACCAGACCTTTGCCTTTGTTCAGCTCTGTTGTTATGACCGGCGCAGCGGCACTGATTCCAGTGTCCACACTGTCCTTTGCGCGATGAGATCCCTCTCTGCTTCTCTCACTGATATCTTTACTTTGTCAACCTTTATCGCTAAAACTTCACCCGTGTGAGAAATTAGGAAACTTCTCATTTTCTCTAGAACCCTATTTGCTCTTCTTCCAACACTCCAAACAAGGGATCATTGTGATATAGATTTGCAACCACTTTGTTTTTCTAAGCAATAGTCTTTGTTTCACCGCCAAAGGAAAAATATTTTTTTCATGGTTCAATCTCTTGCAGGTAAAGCAGTGTTTCTGCAACTTTTCGTAGTCGAAGTGGATAGTATGCGTTTTACCTCCATCCATGTTAAGAACTTTCGCCACATTGAAGCGAACTTGAACCCTGATAAATGGTTGCGTGATGGGTTTCGACAGATCGAACACAACTAATTTTACCTCCCCTATCATTTCCTCTAGCGTCACCAGAGCAGGAGGAGTATAGTATTTTAAAGAAATCTTGCTCATCTAAACCCATAGTTATATACTTGAGATAATCATCTGGTGGATTCTCCATCCAACCAGAGCCCGCTCATTATAAGTTTGAACTCCTTTCTCTTGCACATCAAGCAAACATGATCAACTTGGAAGATAAACTAAAAATTTCTTCAGACATAGCAACTCCCCTCACTCTTCTTTCTTTTTGCCACTTTATTGGTATGGTAAGTGAGGATCCTAAAACCCACACTAAGTATTTGATAGTGTTGGAATGTAAAAACTAGGGAAGAAAAAGGGAGTGGGCAACGATATCCTTAGAACACTACTATTTAATCAGATTCCGGTCGACGAAAATGGAATTTTATTGATTAAGTAGGGTTGAATACAATAAGGGAATAAGATCGAGGCTATAATTGAGATTGAGTACAAGAAATTAACTAAAACGAGCTATAGTGAGGTCGGTGTATGTAGGTCTCTCTCTAGGGTTTCACGTGTCTTTTCATCTCGATCTTGCCTCCTTCTTATAGTCGCACTACTCCGAGATCTTCTCAACGATCTCCCTGGTTCTTTGGGATCTCAAATTCGAATGTCGGTTCTGCGCTGCAATCCCTTTCACTCCTTGTTGGGCTCGTCTCTTTTATCAGCCCATGACTTGACCAAAATTGGATCCAACATTTGTCCTCCAGTCTCTTTCTTTTCAGCTAAGAAAATAAAGAGGCGAGCATTCGATCCAGACCTGGATGAAATCCGATTTAAATGTGATTTCTGGCTACCTTTTATCTCGCGCGTTTCTACCTTTTATCTCGCACGTTTTTTTTTTTGTTTTTTTTCTTTTTTGGTCCCAACGGCTATATGTATTATCCTAGGGCGAATCCTAGCTAATCATTAATTTTCTCGATTGTAGCGATAGAGTCGTTTGTAGCCGTTGTGGTCTTTAAATAGCCAACAAGATCTTAGTTTCATCCTCTCGGTTCAGATTCTCTTTCTTTATCTCTTTATCTCTACGATTTTTGGTTTTTGATTGTTGAGTTTTCTTCAAAATGACAAAATCGTTCTCTTTTCCTCTTCCAACCATTACAAACGTTCATCTCAAGAATTTGTATAAGATGCATGGTGTTGATCGCGCAGTCAAGTTTGAACTAGCTTCGACGTCTGAAACTGTTCGTGGAGGGTACTGTGGAGCCTATCTTACTTTTTTGAGACTTGCGGCCTTTCTTTCCTGATTACGGAGCCTATCCTTGATGTGCTTGCGGAGCTTGGTTTATCGTTTACTCATATGGGTCCTAATTTTCTTAGACATCTCTTAGCACTCATAGTTTGGGCTCGGCAAGAAGGTTTGTTATTTGGTCTTGATGAACTTTTCCACCTCTGTTTGATGAAGCAGAACAATCAGAACCCGGGAACTTTCCTTATGTCTCCTCGTACGGGTCGTCAAATCATAGAAGGGGTTCCATAACGAGATGAAAAGTGGCGAGAGAAACTTTTCGTTTTTAAGATTGATCAAGCGTCCATGGGAAACTTCGATTTCTCTAAGCTTCCGCGAAGATGGGTCGACGATATAGGTAAGTTCCTTTCTTGTTTGTCTATCTGCTCGATTCTCCTTCTTAGCTTAGATAGTTTGTTAACACCTCTTGATTTTTCTTTTCTTTTTAGTACATTTGGGGAGTTCCCCTATGTCCGCCAAGCTTCGCGGACTGATCGGCGTTCTTCGTGATGTCGTCCTCACTGTTCATCATTCGACCGAGCTCGTATTCGAGCTGTGTTTATGCTTCCATGCGGAGAGGGTATAGCTCCAGCGATCCAGAAAGCTGCAAAAGTATATTAACTCGTCCTTTGGCTTTGGGAGATGATGCAACCCCTTCTTTGCACTCGTGTTCCTCTGGTAGGCTAGAAGGCGGTTATCTACGAGGTCGTCGTTTTGAACTGCCAGATTTCCATCAGGGAGCGGTGCTGCGGAGAAGACTCCTTTAGTATCGATCCATGACTCTGGAGAGGATACTTCTGCTACTGTACGAGAATCTCTTGTTTCTCTAAACTCTGGGTGGCAGAATGAATTCATTACTTCTAAATGTAAGCGACCTCAATCAACTAAGGCTGTTTCATCGGAGCCGCTTCAGGTCGAGCTCTGGGCCCAAGGGTCGAAGCATTGGGAATTTGCCTCCCCACTGATGGTCTTCTATCTATGACTGAGGATGACCTTGTTCGCCTCGCTCGGTGTACAGAGGCCTCAAAGTTGTCGTCCACTCTTGCTTCGCCGGAATAGAGAAGCGCCTATGCTAAGCTGGATGTGATAATTTGTGGGATTATGAGAGCTTCTAAGTGTTTTAACCGTGATGAAGCACACGAACAAAATAAAAAGGAGTGAAGTAACCGTAAGTATTTGAGAGAGAAGAGAAATTTGAGAATTTAAGAGAATGAGAGGATTTGTGAGATTGAGAGAATGAAAGAAATGTTTGTATTGAATTGTGTGTTTAATTGTGTAACATACATGGTGTATTTAAAGGAAACAAAAGCAATAAGCACTCAATGGTGGAAGAATAAATAACTAGTAGTGGATTAGCCA
>NC_027749.1:28771843-28810270 GCF_000695525.1 Brassica oleracea var. oleracea | reverse complement strand
TCCTCCCCATTTGGTAAGTGATATGGCCACTTCTCCCACTTCCTCCACTACTTCCCTTTGTTTAATTCTTCATGTCAACAGGATGCGGCAAACTCAAAGGATTGTATGTGTGCTCTTCAGGATGAGAAGGAGATAAAGAATGAGAGGTCGGAGATTCAAAGGCTCATGGAGGAGCTTCGGGCTGCTAAAGAAGAAAACATGAAGAAGATCGGCGAGGTATTAATTCTAAAGTATGAGTGGAAAAGGGCCCGCCGTGAAAGGATGCTGCTTGCGGAGCTCGAGGCCGATCGAGATCGAGATGTTCGCGGAGCTTCCCGTGCCTCACGTCCTGAGGTTGCGGACAATTATAAAGAAGTCTTAGTCTCTCTAAAGGAAAGATGGGTGAGTAAGAAGAGAGAAGAAGCTGCAGAGATTTAACTCTATGAAGTTGCCGCGAACATCGATCTGCTGAACGAGATCAAAGACGGAGGGCTGGTCGTAGAGGAAGAAATGGAGAAGGATTTCGAGGCCGCAGTCGAATTGGCCATCGTTCCTGATTGGTCTTTTTCTGGTCTAGGCCTCCCTCAGGTTTCAGAGGATTTGGTTGATGGCAATCGAGCTGGACCGTCGTCCGCTGGAGAAGAAGCCAGTTCTTGTTAACATCTTTGTATTTTTTATTAATGTTTTTTTAGATCGTGTATCGGCTTTTCTTGTTTTCCTCTTCGACTTCACGGATCCTTCGTGATTTTGCTTTTGTTTGAAAGGATAATTGCAGATTTCATGATATATTTCCCTATTAGGTCCTCGAGATTTTATTCTCCCCTTTGTTGAAAAGATACCCGAGCATCTTTGGCTTTATAAACGTCACTGCATCTTACTTTGGTTTTTTGTTCATAAAGTTCTTCTTCCTTCTTGCAAAAGAGAGATGGCATTGAGGAAACGAGTTCGCGAGAATCCGAAAGGATACAAAATCGAACTGGGGGTGCTGGGTCGGAGAGGATTCGATCCAGTGATGTGAGTGATGCGCTCGCAGAAGTCCTTCGTGAAGAGACGCGACTTCCTCGTGCGTCAGCCCACCTGGATGGAAAAGACCTTGATGGAAAGAAGGCAGCAGCTCGGCCTAATTCGAAGAGTCTTAATGGTTTGGAAGGGCGAGATCGGCCTCCAAAGAAGGCAAATACAACCGGTGTTGACCACAAAACTTGCCCTTCGAATGATGGTGCTGGGGCGAAAGCCGTTTCATTGGCAGTTCTCTTATTCCAAGGATTTCCCTATCACCGAGGACTAAGATAGCGTTGCTCATTTGGTAAGGAATTTCAAACCGGCTGGGTGTACGCTCCCTTCTTTGCGAAACACGACGGAACGTGAAGCGTACGTAAAGATGGTGGTTGCTCATGCCAAGGTTCAGCTGTTTTTTTTGGGTCTTGAACTTCTTTGAGTTGTATATTTTCATACTTGTTATCATGTTTTTAAGCCATGGAAGCTAACAACGAATTTGCAGCAACCTTGGAGAAGCGTTTGTAGGATGTCCCACGTTCTGACGAACTTTACGAGATCAAGAAAGTCATCCGCGAGTTGAAGCTTAGTTTGAAGGTGGCCCAGGATCGAGAGCGGGCTGTTGAGAAGCTCGGAGACCAGGCCGCTTCTCTTGAAGCTCGTCTTCGAGTGGTGGGAAACGAAAGGATGTAGGCTTTCGAGCAGGTCTCTTCGTTGGAGGCACATATCGAATCTTTTGCGATCGAACATGCTGATGACCTTCGTCGTGCAACTTATGAGGCCAAGAAGATTTTGGCTGATAGTTATTTGGATGTCTTGATCTCCCTGAAGGAAAAATGGGTGAGGAAGAAGGTCACGGCTGATTGCGAGGCTCGTCTTCGAGAGGTAATGGTGAATATTGATCTTCTCAAGGAGATATTGAACCACAACTTGCTGGCTTCGGACGAGTTATCGCGTCTTCAGGCTAAGGAGGCCGAGCTCGGGGATGAACTTGATGTGGCTTTGGTATCGAACTTCTTGGTTGGGAAGTTAGATCTTTCTCAAGTTCCAGTGGATTTACCAGAAGAGTTTTTTTGCGAAGATCCCTTATGAGGCAGTCTATCTGGACGGTCGCCCAGGGCGTTTGGATGGTCATGGGGATGCCAAATTAGAAGTTCGAGACTAGGTGATTCTGTTTCTTGTTTTTGATTAGAGTTCTTTTTGTATTTTACTTTATTAATAAAGAAAAAGACCCGCAATTTTAATAATGAGGGAGGACCGCAAGTTCTTCTTCTACTTCGTTTTCTTCTGAGTTCGAGGCCAATTATTTTCCTTTTTGGGGCCATGGATCGAGCGAGTAGATATTGCGTCGACGTTGGATCAGTGTAATAATATTTTGACTGACACGTTTTGGCCGCATTGTTGCGGGACTGGTGGTTACTCGATGACTTTATAAAGGTCCCGAGTGGCAATCAGCCGTTGTTCATTTGAGTTGTAAGACAGATGGGTAAAGCTAGAAAGAAATGTTTTGATTTTATCTTATGAAAAGATCTATTTATTCTTGATAGGGGATGACCCTTTTAACAGACAAGGAGACTTCTCTTGATTTGCTGTTGAGGTTGAACCTTCTAAAATTACTTCGCTCGAGCTACTCGTCTGGGCTGTTGCCAGTTCTCGCGGTTTCGTATCGAGGTTTGTGAAGTGTGTGTTTTGTGCTTTGTTGTTGGTGGGTGACTGAACTCGTGTTTCGAGCTGCCTACGTACCCTCAGCGAGGGATCAAATCTTATCTGTAGTTTGGTTATTTCCTCTGTTATAGGGTCGTTGGGTTCTATTGTTCGTGTACTTAAACTGGTACGATTATTTTGCATATCTTCAGGGTGATGCTTCAGTTAGGGAGCGAATCGATGTTCTTGAAACTTGCGAGATAACAAGTTATGGAGTTCTTTTGACTTCCCAGATGGTTTCGTTGCCTTTTGGTGTTGGGAATTTCAGGCATTGGTGATAGGCTGATGGTACTGCTTTCATGCTGTATAACCAGGGTCTTCCTAGGTTGGCGTTGAATGGAGCAGGGCGGTCTATTACGATGAAATCGACGATCTTTCCTACGTCTCCAGCGGTCCCGGCGAGTTCGATCGATCCAAGGGAGTAGGTGATTTCTCCGGCGAAACCGATTAGTGGGGTCCGTTCTTGTTTGAGAAGAGTCTTTGTAAACCTCATTCTTTTGAAGGCGTCATAGAAAAGGACGTCGGAGGAACTGTCGGTTTCGACCATGACCCGGGATAATTTGCATCCCCTGACGTCGAGTCGTATAAAGAGGGTGTCATCATGCAGTTTGTCGAGGTACGCGGTCTCGTTTTCGTTAAAGGTTATCTCGTGGTCAGGACCTGATAGGGGTTCTCGGATTACGATTCTTTTCGGCCTTCCATTGATAGGCCTTGATTGAATTGACCGAGTTGAAAAATTTCGAGCCCTCGTAAATGAAGTAGATTCGCCTTTCGGACTTGTTCTTGTCCATTGCTGGTTTTGATTGAATGGTCACATGTTGGTGCTATTAGCCTTTCTAAGAGTTCTCGGAATCTTTGCACCATGTTGGTGTGTCTTGTTCTGGCTTCTTTCCAAAAGTGTTTCGACTCTTTCAGTTAATGAGATTGGGAGATAGAAGTTTTGTCGTGGTTTCTGAGGTTCTGGGTTGTTACTGTGATATTCACATATGCTGCTTCTTTTAACTCGGACCCAGAGTGGTCGCATGTTTCGTGTATGTTTCCCCAGGGGATCATGTAGACTCTTTTCTTGGGTGCTGGAGGAGGTGAATTTGGTGATTCATTTTCGGCTTCTCTACTCCTTTTGTTAGAGGCAGCTTTTGCTTTTTCGTTATTCTTTGGGGTCGATGGGACCTCTTCCTCCTCGAGATTTTTGTCGTTTTCTTTATTATCTTCTTTGTTTCGGAGTGCTGCTCTACATTCCTCAGTCGAGTGTCCCTTTCAGTTGTGGAAGGTGCACTGTTTGTTAGGATTGAAAGTCTACGGTTTCTTCTGTGGCAAGTTATTTATTGCGAAGGAATGCTGTCCATGAGTTGCTATTTCTTTGGTTACGGGAATCTTTCTGCTGATGTGTTTTTTTGTTCGCGTTGTACTCTTCTTTTAGGGTGGCTACTTCTTTTTCATGGGAAGCGAAGTAGGAGGCCCGATGTAGCGTGTCGTCGAGCGAAGAAGGAGCTCGGACTAACATTTCCTCCTTGAATTTGAGTGAAAACCAAACACCATTTTTCAAGGCTGCTAGAGCCACACCTTCGTTTATGTATGAAATCTTGGGTTTGATTTCTCTAAACTTGTTGATGTAAGCTCTTAGTGGTTCGAATAGTGCTTGTCTAAGGTTCCAGAGATTGGCTTTGGTGGCTCTTGTTTCTATGAAGACCAAATATTGCTTTAGGAATGCAGATACTAGCCGAGTGAAATTGTCAATGGAGTTTCCTTCGAGGCCGACAAACCATTCCAATGCAGAGCCGAAAAGATTTTCTGCGAAGAAGCGGCAATATCCTGCTTCCTTTTCGTCGTTGTGTAAATGTGCCCTAGATATTGCGAGCCTGAAAGCTCGAACATGGGCTTTCGGGTCGGTATTTCTAGAATATTCGAGGAACTTAATTTTCACTACGTCGTGTAGTCTTACGATTGCTATTCTGTTTGTGAAGGGAGTCCTTCTAGTTTCTTCTATTCCTTTGTTGATGTTGGGAGCTGTGCTTGTTGCCATATGCATGATGTGGTGTATTCTTCTTAGCTCGGCGTTGTTCCTTTCAATGTAGTTTTGGAAGGTACTTGATTCTTCTGGGATTCTCATTTCTTCCCTTCAAAATGCCGGTGTTAACGAAGCCATGGGGAATGTGCATCCCATTTTGCCTTGGATTATAGGCGGGCTTGGTTTGCTGAGTCTGAAATGCATCTCTTGTGGGTGGAACCCGATTGTCGGGAATCCTGAAGTCCATTGGGGATTCTCGAGGCCTTGTTTCCTCTGGCCTTTCGGTAGACATGTTCTGGGTCTGGCCCAGATGGCTTTGTGGCCCCTGGGTCCTGGTATGTACCTCGTTGAGTCTGCTGTAGTTCAAACTTCGGTAGGCCAAGCCGGGTTGGGAGGTTTCCTGCGAGCTTTCTCCTTCATAATGTCCAGATCGAGCACACGGAAATTTCGGCGTGCCAAGGACTCTAGCATTTCCAAAGATCGGAGTCCGGTTTTTCAGATCTGGGCAATTCTCTGCTCTTTCTCGTGCTTCGGCTCGATGCGCGTCGAGTTCCCTTTTTGTCTGTTCCAATCGGTTTGCGATGGTACGGTAAGCGACCTCCTGATCTCGAGACTTGTCAATGAGTGTTGAAACCATTCCTCGGAGTTCAGTTACCCCTTCCCTGGTTTGAGATTTTGCCGTGGGAGAAATTGGCCTTGTTGATTGGTTCCGAGTAGTTGGATCATCGACGGATTTCCTCTCTCCTGGTCGGTTTCAGACTCGCTGCGCTGGTTCGTTTTGTGATCGAGGTACCCGTTCCGCCCGCTAGGGGGGGGGGAACTCATTGCGTCTGGGTTAATTCGGCTTGTCCGATCGGGTTGGTTTGCCCCGCGGGCAGCATTTTTTTTCTTGGATCAGATCTGGTTGGATTGACATCGGAGGTTCGTGGTTCAATTGAACCAGATTGGTTTTGAGCAGGGATCCATAGTCGTGCTTAGTAGCCTTAGATCAGGTTCTTAGCAAAGATGTTTTCGTTTTTCTTACCACAGTCGGCGCCAAAATGTGGATCCTAAAATCCACACTAAGTATTTGATATTGTTTGAATGTAAAAACTAGGGAAGAAAAAGGAAGTGGGCAACGATATCATTAAAACACAACGTTTTATTAGATTCTGGTAGACGAAAATGGACTTTTGTTGATTAAGTAGGATTGAATACAATAAGGGAATAAGATCGAGGCTACAATCGAGATCGAGTATAAGAAATTAACTAAAATGATCTTATAGTGAGGCCGATGTATGTAGGTCTCTCTCTCTAGGGTTTCACGTATCTTCTCATCTCGATCTTGCCTCCTTCTTATAGTCGCACTGCTCCGGGATCTTCTCAACGATCTCTGTGGTTCTTCGGGATCTCGACTTTGAATGTCGGTTCTAGGCCGCAATCTCTTTCACTCCTTGTTGGGCTCGTCTCTTTTATATGTCCATGACATGACCAAAATTGGGTCCAACAGTAAGAACTAGACCTGACATTTTGTTACATTCAGGGTTAAGAGTTCTCCCTACACTAAGAGTATTTTCTTCTGCCGAGCTGAATCCAAGTTACTCAGGCATCGTAAACGGCAGATCTTCTTCTTCGAGTGATAGAGCCATAAGAGGTATGTCCATAGCAGCATACATCTTGATTTTTGTCTTACATCTGACAGATCTCAGATTCAGAATAAATGTTCAACCACCAAGCTTTCAATGCTCAAGAGCAAACGAATAGAAACACCTCAGATATTGTGCCCAAAATACAAAATATAGTAATAAAATAAGAAAGTGCATTTTTTTTTAGTTAGTAACGTGTGTAATATGCTTGGCCCAATCCTAGATGTAGCAAGACACGAGCCCCAATGTGACTAAACTTAAGCCCACAAGGGTTTATTAGAGAGCACATTTCTCGCTCTACTTTCTCTCCTCTGAGCTACGCTTTATGATCCATAAATCATTTTATACAGTTATACTTGATGAAATATTTACCCCCTATATGTTATAGGAGAAACATTCTTAATAAGTAATCTTTAAAGTGTAAATTATTCACAAGATTGTTATTATGCTGATGTGTTAGCACAAAAGCACTTCTCACATCCTCCATTTAAATTACCCTTTTTTTACTAGAGTATTTGCATAAAATGACATTGGACATCATTAATATAATATCCCTTAATATAAGAGTAATATAAGAATAATTAACACCAGATGAAAGTTTTTTATACTAATGTTTGTTCATTAAATGGTTTTAACATTTTGCAACATTACATTTTTTATCGATTGTAAAATGACGAATACAAATGTTGGTCTCTTAAATGTATCATTGTTGTTGAAGAGTTAACGTATCATGATTCATTTTAATTATTTTTAAGACTTCACGTGCACAAAAGAAAATTAAGTTTTACCGATGACATAAATCACAAAAACCAGATATGCAGCATCGATTGTAAAATGACGAAAAAGAATTAGGTTTTCTGCTCGCGATTTATTTACTGTTGACTCTCCGCAAATGATTATGTGGAAGAGAGAGAATGTGACGTGGAAGGTTAAAAAGTAAAAACTAGAGTATTGAATAATTGAACCACTGTATATAATTTTATATATTACAAATTATTGTACAAATTAAATACACCTATTATCATTCAAAACCCATTAGAAGTAGGCTCACACCAAGTAAGAAAGTGCGTTTGAGCAAAGCTTAAATCTAAGCAAGCAGTAGAGCCTGCCACAGTACAGTAGGCTCAGACCACCTTCACGTGTGTATGTATTCCTTTGTTCCACGTATGTTGTTATGCATTGTCTAGATGAAAATGAATTTCACATGAACAATATCAGCAAAATCTACTATTTCTTAACATTTCTGGCCTCATTGTCCTTGTAGGCACAGTTGTTATTTCTTGTGGGTTTGTGTGCTATCACCAAATTATCTCTTGAGCCCAAATAAAATTCAAAATGTAAACAGTTTTCTCTCCATAACAAATAAAGATGATTTCTTCAACTACTCTTTATACTACTACAATGCTTTACATAGAAAAGAAATTACATATATTTTTCTTATATTCATCCTAGCATTGCTATAAGATAAGAATAATTGTTGGACAACTGTTTATGCAGGCGTGAAAGATAGTGACTTCGTATATAAGGGTAAATCTTTCGTAAATTTTACTAGACCGACCAAACAGCAAACCGTGGCATTGTGAAGCGGTTCTGATCTCTCTGATTTTTAATGTTACACTTTTGAAGGTTACCAAAACACGCTTTAGTTTTTTCTCCACAACAAATAAAGATGATTTCTTCAGTTACTCTTTATATTACTATTATGTTTTACATAGAAAAGAAATTACATATCTTTTTTCTTATATTCGTCCTAGCAGTGTTTTAAGATAAGAATAAATGTTGGACAATGTTTATGCAGGCGTGAAAGATAGCGCCTTCGTAGCTAAGGGTAAATATTTCGTAAATTTTACTAGACCGGCCAAACAGCAAACCGTGGCGTTGCGAAGCGGTTCTGATCTCTCTGATTTTTAATGTTACAATTTTGAAGGTCCATTCAGCCAAGCAGTTCTACAAAGAATATTAATATAGATGTATGGTCAAATTCATATGCAGCAACGCGGTCTTGTGTTTCAAAACCGTACTCTCTTTGCTCTAAACCAAACCCTAACCATAAATATGACAAGACTCTAAGCAAAAATAGAAAATATACATAGGAAAAATAACAAAATGGAAAAAAAATTCATACAATCTTTATGCCATATTCACCCGCTTATGTGGCTTATGCCACAGGCCAGGCCTACTCTATACACCGCTCAATGCCGCAAGCAATCGGATCAGCCTACAAGTATCAATGGTTAATTATAGAAACTTAGCTGCTGCTAAGTTGGTCCCTGTAAAAGCATGACAATATTCTGGGCTGACCATTATAAAAAGCGTTTGGCGATCTGGTTGATCCCGCTCGATAGTTGACTCAACCAGCATCTCATTTAATCTCGGCTTCTAGTTGTTAAATTAGGATCGTAAACATGGGATAATGTCGGAATCGGCCAATTCCTACATCAACAAGGACCATCGGTCCCGATCAATACATAAACATGTTACATGTGCGAAAACATACATCAACTAGTACAAAATTTAATTTTCATACATGAACTTTCAAAATTTGGTTTTATCATACATTGACCTAATTTTCGTTCGTCAAACGTTGACTTGTCATTAACCAGTAATAGAAAATCGGCTAATTCATACATCAACATGGGTCAATGGTACAGATCAATACATAAACACTTCACCTGTGCAAAAACATACATCAACTAATACAAAATTTAAATTCAATACATGAACTTTTGAAATCTGGTTTTAACATATACTAAAGCTTGAAATTTACCTAATTTTCACTAGTCAAACAATATCGAAGATAAATTGTCTGTCACGTGTTGATTAAGTAAGGTTTTTATTATATTATGTGGTAATTAAACTGTATTACATGGTAATTAAATTGTATTACGTGGTAATTGAATGAGAAAAATAAAACATGTACGTCAAACGATTTCTTTCTTGTGTAATTCATTAGTTAGCTTTTCTCTTTATTTTTTTTTCTTCAACTTTTTCGACAAAAAAAAAACACTAACACCGAGAAAACAAAAGAAGACAAAATTGAACAGAGAGAAAAGAGAATGTCTTCGATAAGCTAAGCATTCTCGTTTCTCTTTGTCAATTCCTACCTACTACGGTTTAATTATTACATAATACAAGAAAAACTTTACTTAATCAACACGTGACAAACAATTTATTTTCGGTATTATTTGACTAGTGGAAATTAGGTAAATCTATTTTATTAAATTTAAGTACAAAATAAAACTAACATTATTTTCAACAAATTTATTATATCTTTTCTTTCCTTATTTTCGCTCAACTTAACTATTTTATTAGTTGCATTTTTCCAAATAATTTGACAGCATGTCTTATAGAAATATAAAACACAACTTACATATATTTAAGTGTTTTATTATATATTTACATTCTTTTTTCATACTTCTTAACTACTTCATTAATTATATTTGTCATAATAATTCGACAACGTTTATTTTACGTGTTAACCATAATAATTCCATATGTTTGTATGAGTTTTTTCCATCCGCGACAAGAATTCAAACCAGTTAACAAAAAAACTTTTTATGTCTTAACATAATCAGTTATATATGGATATCAGGTATACGGTTGGGTATGGATTGGTTCTTTCGGATATCGAGTTTTTTTTTTGGGTTTTGAAATTATGCTTTGTGCGGATATTATAAATTTTCGGGTGGGATTTGAATATTATCTTTCCAGATCCGGGTGGGTTCGGTTTTTATGCGTAGGAACAAAAGAATGAACAAAAAATTATATATTTAAAAATGACATTAAATAGTTTATAAAAAATTAGCAACAAATATCCACACTGACGCGCATGTCAAGCTTTAGTGTATGTTAAAACCATATTTCGAAAGTTCATGTATTGAATTTAAATTTTGTATTAGTTGATGTATGTTTTTGCACAGGTGAAGTGTTTATGTATTGATCCGAACCATTGGTCCCTGTTGATGTATGAATTAGCCGATTTTCTGTTATTGGTTTACGATAACTCAACGTTTGACTAACGAAAATTAGGTCAATGTATGATAAAACCAAATTTTGAAAGTTCAAGTATGAAAATTAAATTTTGTATTAGTTGATGTATGTTTTCGCAGAGGTAACATGTTTATGTACTGATCGGGACCGTTGGTCTTTGTTGATGTAGAAATTTGCCGATTTCCCGTACAACGTCATATAAACTAATATCTTGTGTTAAAAAAAAATGCCTTGTACCTATATTCTAGATAAATATTATTACTGTAGGTCCAGTGTGTATTTAATATTTTATATATCCAATTCGAAAAATAGAAACATCGTAGCAAGTGAGATCATTAAAATATTATTTATATATATATATCCATATTATGGTCGATTGAATTTTCAAATTTAATCTGATAAGTCGAGACTCAGAGTATATGACAGTTAAAAAAATGATTCATAATACTTTATAAGCATATTTGTTTTTCTATAATATGAATTTAATTCTGGGATAAAAGTTATAACTTTTACCATTTGTTTTCTTCGTTTTTTTTTTTTGTCATAAAAAGTTCAGTTTGATAACTGAAAAGATTGTATCGCAAGTCAAAAGACCTGGCAACAACAACATTCTAAAGAAAATTAAAAGCCAGTAGGCACAGAGGAGAAACCCCAACATATGGGTAATACGGGAGGATCAGGAGACTTTCAAAAGAGCTAGCAACCATTGTGTGCTCAAATCCCAATACAGACATCCTCACGAGGACCCAGCAGCCTCATTAGATATAGAAGATCTTAACCAACTAGGACCATTACTAGCGACATAAGATTGTAGACGATGATCTCGGATAACACTGTCTGCAATATGCAGTGCTGGTGAGTTACAAAGCTCGGGAACCTGATGGAGGCTGCTTCCCTGGATCGCATTAATAAGCCACATCAACCTATGACACGCATGATAAACAGCAGGATGGGAAAGAGGATCCATAAGGGCACTATTAGCAGCCACTGAAGAGAATTCAAATATGATCTTTTCCTTCTTTAAATCTAACATTGCCTCTGCAGCCCATGATAAAGCCAAGAGATCACATTGAGGTTTCGACGTGATACCACAGAAAGATCTTCGACTGTGTAACAGAACCTCTCCCTTGGAGTCATGGATCAACCAAGAGGCACCAGCTATACCTGAAGTCGGAGACCATGAGGACCCCACATTACATTTCAAAAACGAGCTTGGTGGTTTTGTCCATAAAGGTGAAACAGGGGGCTGTACCGAAGAAGTTGAAGGTACTTCTGATAGCACACCATGAAGGTTAAGCCAGACAGATGCCTCATCATTGGCTACAACCACTATATCATTTGCCACAGGAGCAACCTGCTCATAACAAAACTTGTTTCTAGCCTTCCAAATCTGCCATAGAACCCAAGGGAAAACTAAGCGAGTAGATAAACCCAGAGCTTGATTTTTGCTGCAAGCAAAGAGGTAATGGAGATTTAAAAAAACCGAGCTAGTGGACCATCCAGCAGGCGGCGTGGGGACACCAGACACCTTCCAAACTTCTTGAGCCGTAGTGCAATGGAACAAAACATGGCAGACAGACTCAGAGCCTTGATTGCATACGGAACAAGTAGTGTTTAAAGGGATTCCCCAGGAACGAAGCTGAGATTTAACCGCAAGAGCTCCAGATAAAACGCGCCACAAGAAATGACGCAGTTTCGGTGATGTTTTTGTCTTCCATTTGTTTTCTTCGTTATTCATCAATAATGGAAAAACATTTTTAAGTTACAAAAAAAATAATGGAAAAACTTTAACAGAGAAGCAGGAAAAGGAGAATAAAAACATGAATCCAAAGTTTTCTTTTTGTTTGCTCTTTATAGACATCGTGTTTTGTTTTTGGAGGGTCATAGTGCATGTGAAATCATTACAGGAGCGCACATGACAAGTGCGACATTCCCATCCTCCTCGTTACTATTCAGCGCTACTCTTCGTATTTCTTTTTTTTGTCATTTACTGGATTAATATTGAAATAACTACGTCTTACACAAAACCGGTAAAGGAACAAAGCCTTTCTGGAACCATAAACCGACGAGGTAAAACAACTCCCCTCGGTGCCAA
Organism: Brassica oleracea var. oleracea; assembly: GCF_000695525.1. Classification (NCBI taxonomy): domain Eukaryota; kingdom Viridiplantae; phylum Streptophyta; class Magnoliopsida; order Brassicales; family Brassicaceae; genus Brassica; species Brassica oleracea. The sequence goes on along the minus strand of NC_027749.1, from coordinate 28,797,873 downwards.
GAGTAAAACAACAACAAAGAACATAACTTATGCTAAAACAAGGAAGGGATAGATCACTAAAGGAGAGGAGAGCACCACCTTGCACTCAAGGACAGGCATACCTAATGAGAACACATCCAAAAATAACACCAGAGGAGAAGATCATCGAGGTAGACCGGACGCACACAAGCATCATCAACGCATAAACAGATTCGAGAAAGGTTAGAATCTTTAACCGTCGCTGTACACACCCTTCAATCCCAACTAAGACTTGCCATTGGACTTTGATTGTGCTCTCCGCGCGCCTCATACGCCCAACACCCTACGGCGAAGCCTATAAAAACTTCCCGAACACGTCTTACTCACACAGCCGGTAGCTGGATAAAAGCACTACACTCCAAATCCAGGACAATCACGAACAAATCAGAGGCAAACGACCAACAATGGAGCATTGTCTCCTAAAAAACATCTATCTCCCTCCGATTCTCTTCAAAACTAAAATAGAGCTCGTAAAAGGCTCTGACCCTCAAAGATCAACAACCACAAGAGTTGACTTCAAAGAACAGAGACAGCACACCAAGCCCAACCTCTCCAAGCAGTCCAAAACCAACCAAGTTTCATAAACAGAACGAACGGAAAATTGGGATTCCAAACCCTAAGTCTAAAAGTCGACCCCCCACCTAACCTCCATAACTCATATCGTCTTGCCGCTTCACCAGAGAGGAAGAACGAGTCCCAAAATCAAGATCTACTTGACCAGGTCTGAGCGACACAGTCTTCTTCCATCACCAGGGTCGCGAGCATATCGACGAAAGAAAAGGGAGATGGCAGGAGGCAGAAAGAAACAGAGACGAACAGAGCCGAAGCGGGCGCACGCGCCGGAACAGATCTAGGGCGTCGGTGTCTTCAAGAGTCGCCTTCTTTTGGATTTAAAACTCTCTCGACAGATCTAGGGCGTCATGCGATACTCTTCGTACTTAGGGGTGTCAAAATGTATAGTTCATGAGCTACCTCAACCCAGTTCGTTTTTTCATGAACATGTTCACTATATTTTTGGTTCATTTAATAAATGAATTTAATGACTGAACTTAAATTAGATCACGAATTATATGGGCGATCTATAATGAACATAAACTGGCTTATGAGCTTGTTCATTTTTATACTTACAATTATATATATATTTGGATAACTTCTAATTTCTTATGTAAACCAAAAGATAATTTCTATATTTATTATATTTATCTTCTAAAACTAAAATGTAAAACCAAATCTTCTTAATTATTAATTTTTATATTAATCATATTGTCTATCTCAAATAATTTATTTATATTATACTTTAAGTATGTATAAATACTTTATTTTACCTTTATGATTTGAACAGATGAAGACTTTGAAGATGTTGTCTCAAAACTTTCAAGAGGAATAGGGATTTTGGATAATTGATTCAGCATTAATTTAATTTATTTTAGGTGTTGGTTTCATTTAGTATTAAATATTAAGTGTTTTGGATTTTTTAATATTTAATTTCGAATAATAATATAAAGTTATTTTATTGTATAATTATTATTTTTTTATAGTATATGCAAGTTAGCTCATTTAACTCATGATCTACATGATATGAGTTTGAGTTTACATATTGAAGTTCATATAATAAATGAGCTGAGCTGAGCTACCTCATGAAAAATCCGAGTTCGCTATGAGCTGAGCTGAGCTGAGCTGAGCTGAGCTGAGTTGAGCGAGTTAGCTCATTTTGACACCTCTATTCGTACCTATATATAGCTTATTATACATTTACATATATATATACTTGATAATCCGCGCGCATGCACGAAGTGAGTTTTTATACTAATGTTTATTTATTAAATGATTTTAACATTTTGCAACGCTACAATCTTTATCGATTGTAAAATGACGAATACAAATGTTGGTCTTTTAAATGTATTATCTTTGTTAAAAAGTTAACGTATCACAACTCATTTTAATTATTTTTAAGACTTCATATGCACAAAAGAAAATTAAATTTTGCGGCTGACACAAATCACCAAAACCAGATAGGCAAACATCGATTGTAAAATGACGAAAGTGGATTAGGTTTTTTGCTCTCGATTTGTTTGCTATTCACCCTTCATAAGTGATTTCATTTTCTACCTCTATAAAATTGTGCTTTCGTTCGCGTTTCTGTTTCACTGATATGATTTTTGTTTATTTTTTTATTTAACTTTTTCTATGAATTATATAAGTGTCTATTTAAAAAGATGGACATCGGTACAAAAATTAGTTTCACTCCACATACATATCTAAGAATCAAAAATTTGAAGAAAATCACCAGCAAACTCTATTCACGGGTTAATATTCAAATCTAATATATCAAACTGTTATAAAATATAAGTTTATACCCGAAATATAAATGTATGTCTAGTATATATTCACCAGTTCGGTTTAAAAATTATCTAATTCTAGAAGAACAAAATAAATTATTATTTTATTAACCTACATTTTTGAGGTTTAGTTATTTAAAAGTATACCGATAAACAATATATATAATACTTTACCATTCTAGCATATGTAAACTATGTATAAATTAAGAACTGTTTAATTTATTAAATGATAAACCAATATTTTTTAATAATATATAGTTCAAATCTCTTATTTTTACAATTATAATAGCTAGACATGGTATTATGGAGAAACAAATATTAGAAGATCATTCTTCGAACAAATTTAAAAAGAGGTGATTTGGATATTGTCATGATATTTCATTAAAAGCTTTTTAGGAATAAAAAATCAAGAGTAAAATATTTAACCTGAATGAAATACTATATATATATATATATATAGTGCTTACAATATTAAAATCATTTCCATTTGAAGAAGTGTATTTCTGAGATTGTGAGGATCAAATGACATATTAGAAACCACTTATTTTAAAATTAATTTGTATACATAAAAATATATACATTAGAGTAAGCACATAAATCAAGATCAATACCTTTTGTTTATTTACAATCATTTTTTTGGTAAATAAATTAAAAAAATTATTTATTTACTTTATATAGTCGTTTTAAAAAATTTAGATATAACATATAAAAAAACTATTTTTATTATATGTTTAATGTGATTTTTTAATTTCTTTCAATAATATAAAATTAAACAAAAAAGAGGATAAAAAAATTGTTATCAAATATGTATTATTCTTAATCATTAATTGTCATGTATACTACTAATCAATTTTATAGTTAGTTTAAAAAAATAAACCATTGGAAAATATGTATTTTCATATTTTGATTTTTTTTTTAAATGAATCTTACTATTAGAGATGCTATCATATAAAAAAGCACTGCAAAAGTAAATACAATGAGTTATCTTTGAGTATTATCCCCAAAACCCTCTTAGTAAAATAGTTTATTCTGATTTTGGCCAAAAACTATTTCATAAAAGTATTTTCTCTCTATTGTCTCTAGGGCTGGGCACAAAGCGATTACTCGCTATTTTGCGTGTACTTGCGACTTGACTTGCCTTATACGAGTAATAAAATTTTTGACTTGTACTTGAATTGTTAAAAAGGAGTACTTGCTATTTCGAATACTTGATAAAAAATGAATTACTTGCAAGTTCTTTGGCCCACTCTGTTACTTACTATTTACGAATACTTGTGAACTATTTACGAGTTTTTCTGAGTATTTAAGAACTACTTACTAAATAATCATCTATTAGAAATAGACATGAAAGTTTGTTTAATTTATTCTAGTTAACATAACATCTTGATTACTTAAAACGAAATATTTGTTCAAGAAGACAAATAAAAAGTATATGAATTTATCGATATATAAACATTGTATAATTTTTATGATGACAAAAATGTCTCCACTAAACAAGTAACATGTAATAACAAGTCATGTACTTGTTACTATATAATACTTAACTAGATGACGATAGATGTTTAAAAATCAAGACACGAAATAAGTATTAAGTATAAGAGGAGTAATGAGTATTTGTGTCCAATCCTAAATGCAAGTAAAAGAAAAGATAAATATAAACAAGTATTTAATACATCATATAATAAATAGCAAGTAATGGGGCAAGTAACGGGACGTAACGACTCAAGTACTAAAAATAATAATGATACTTGATACTTGATACTTGACTTGGTCTTGCAAATAATGAAAATTGTCGACTTGTTCCTTGCCTTGCCTTGACAACACTAAATACTTGAATTTCCAAGATGGATACAAGTAAGTAATGATGGATACAAGTCAAGTAATGATGCCCTAATTGTCTCTACTACATTCCTTTTCTTCTAACAATGCAAGACTTTCAGTTCTAATTTTTACCATATGGGAAACACAAAAAGAGTAGTCAAGAACTTTTACTTTGCCACAGCAGAGAGGAGAGAGGAGAGAGGAGAGAGACAGACATACCTTTCTTCCCCTATAAACAGCAGAGATACTTCCTCTGTTTCCCACAAAGCAGCTTCTGCAATCTGTTCGCCCATTGGTTCATAGAAACTCTTCTCTCTCTCTGAGAAAATGGATTTCCTTGGCTTTTCATCTGCCTCATATACCTTCAGAGTCATCATTTTCCTCTCTCTCTTCTTCTTCCTCTGCAATGGCTTCTCTTACCCTGACTCTTCTCTTTTCTACACCCACCACCATCGTCACAACTTGGCCAAGCACAACTACAAAGACGCTCTCACCAAATCCATCCTCTTCTTTGAAGGCCAAAGGTCTGGGAAGCTACCTCCCAACCAGAGAATGACTTGGAGAAGAGACTCTGGTCTCTCTGATGGATCTGCTCTTCATGTAAATCACCTCAACTTTCCTCAAGGTTTTCAGTTTAGTATGGAAAAGTACGAACTGGGTTTACTTGTTTACTGACAGATCTCAGCAATGTAGGTTAGATTATGTACTAATATCATCAAAAGATTAAACCCTTATTCATGAGTTTAGTGTGAACAGAACAGAGGATGATATTAGTGTTTTTTCTCTTTCCCTTTTCTATAAACCCTAATTTTTATTTACCTGGGTAGAGATAGATCTAGACAGTGTAAGTTAATTTCTGTTTTAATATCATCAAAATATTCAATACTTTTCAAATTTTTATATTTCATTTTTAGGTGGACTTGGTTGGAGGGTACTATGATGCAGGAGACAATATCAAGTTCGGATTCCCAATGGCATTCACAACAACAATGCTCTCATGGAGTGTGATTGAGTTCGGTGGTCTCATGAAATCTGAGTTAGGAAATGCTAAATTAGCCATTCGTTGGGCCACAGATTATCTCCTCAAAGCAACTTCACGTCCTGACACCATTTATGTTCAAGTTGGTGATGCTAACAAAGACCATTCTTGTTGGGAAAGACCAGAAGACATGGATACACAAAGAAGTGTGTTTAAAGTAGACAAGAACACTCCTGGTTCTGATGTTGCCGCTGAAACAGCCGCCGCTCTTGCCGCTGCTGCTATTGTTTTCAGGAAATCTGATCCTTCTTACTCCAAGATCCTCCTCAGACGAGCCATTAGGGTAAGTAAAACTTTTTAAAAACCAAACTTTTTAAGACAGAACTAATTGATCTTTTGTTTTGTTGAATACAAGGTTTTTGCATTTGCGGACAGATACAGAGGAACATACAGTGCAGGATTGAAACCAGATGTTTGTCCATTTTATTGCTCTTTCTCTGGTTATCAGGTAAATGAGTTTCTTTAGTTTCTACACAAGTAAAGATTTTGGAGAAAATGAAATGAAATGAATGCATTTGATTCTTGATTTTGTAGGATGAGTTGTTGTGGGGAGCTGCTTGGTTGCAAAAAGCTACAAGGAATCTAAAATATTTGAATTACATTAAAGTCAATGGACAAATCCTTGGAGCTGCTGAGTATGACAACACTTTTGGTTGGGATAACAAGCACGCTGGAGCCCGAATCCTTCTTTCAAAGGTTAAAAAAATATTTTATAGTTTAAGATTCAGAATTTGAGTATAGTCAAGTGTGTGATTTTGATTTGTTGTTGTTGTTGTTGTGAAGACGTTTCTGGTTCAGAAAATGAAGACACTTGGTGAATACAAAGGTCACGCTGATAATTTCATTTGCTCTGTTATTCCTGGTGCTCCTTTCTATATTTCTCAGTATACTCCAGGTTCTTACATCTTTACCCCCTCACTTTTCACTAATTTACATCTTTGCCCCTCCACTTAAGAAAATTACAGATATTTATGGTAATTATTTTCTTATGTTACACTTTCTGGAAACAATATGATTTTTTTCGTTTTTCTTAAACTCCTTTTGCTGATTTCTTTTCCATTTTGGGTTGAAATTTTTATTGATAAATATGATATTTATAAAACAATGCTAAGCAGAATAAAAGTAATATGGTATGATATTATTTGATTGAATTAATATTAAACTTTGTTACAACTTACACATATATCATGTAGGTGGATTGTTATTTAAAATGGCAGACGAGAACATGCAGTACGTGACGTCAACATCGTTCCTGCTCTTAACCTATGCAAAATACTTAACCTCCGCAAGAACCGTCGTCCATTGCGGTGGCTCCGTCTACACTCCTGGCCGCCTCCGCTCAATCGCCAAGAAACAGGTTTAGTTCATATAAAAAACTATTATTTTCTCAAGTTTTGTTAGAAAATCTAGTATAATTTTAATAACTCTCCCGTGATTAATTAATAGGTGGATTATCTACTTGGAGACAACCCATTAAGGATGTCTTACATGGTTGGTTACGGTCCGAAATTCCCACGGCGAATCCACCACCGTGGTTCCTCCTTACCTTGCGTTGCAAATCATCCGGCCAAGATCCAATGTCACCAAGGCTTCTCCATTATGCACTCTCAATCTCCAAACCCTAATTTCCTAGTCGGTGCAGTCGTTGGTGGTCCGGACAAGCATGATCGATTTCCGGACGTACGATCTGACTACGAGCAGTCAGAGCCAGCTACTTACATCAATGCACCACTCGTTGGAGCTCTTGCCTACTTCGCTCATTCTTATGCTCAACTCTAGTTGTAACCGTTGACTTCAATCTAGTAACGAATGTATTAGTTAAGCTAAAAAGTAAAACTGAAGGAAGTTAAGCTTTATTATTATTTTTGGCTTTTAGTACTAGTATATATATATTTATCGAAAATAGGATCACATGAAGACATTGGTCCAAGGAATGGGTTTAGTTTGTTCGTTGTTATATAACGTCAAAGTGTAATCTTATCGGTGATTATTAATGTTTATCCCTCGTCCTTTTAAATTATTACATCCATGTTGTTATGTTTTGTATGTTTGTGTTTACTCCATCCGTATCATTTTAAGTGGTATTTTGAGAGAAAAAATTGTTTCAAGTTTCCATGCAAAAAGTAAATACAATTTTATGTTTTTGATTATTAGTATTCTGTGGTATGATTTCTAATTGGTTGAACTATTTGTACTTATTGTTGTTTTTATACGAACGATAAAGATTGAATAGAATTTTGTAATTTATTAATTGGTGTGTAAGAACCTTAAAACCCACTTATTGTAATACAGAGAGAGTAATATTTTTGGGGGACTGGGTAGAATCTCCAGCTGTTTTGCGCTATAATACAATACTAGACGAGATTCTGATTTCTTGATTGGCTCCCAACTTCTTGGGGTTGATATAGAGAAAAAGAAGAAAAAATCACAACAATTTTAGAACATAAAAATCAGTAACAGTTTGTACAGTTTCATGATTAATTTAGTGATTTTTGTTTTGTTTTGATGTTCGATAATCTTATATATTAAAATAGAAATCATAACCTTGATTCATGTGTGTTTTTTTTTAAATAGATCCAATGGACATATTCCTAAAAAATCATGTTACATTTAATCTCCAATCTTATCATTTAAATTTTGGACTTACCGTAATTTTTTATTGGGCTATCAATAATTAGATTTAAACAATAGATGATCCATTGGATTTATAGATAGTATAAATTAAATAGATATAATTTAATGTTGTAATATTATATCTCCATATGATAATTATTTAAATATTTATCGATGTTAACTTTTAAAATTATAAAGATTTTTTTTTAAAATAACAAAAATCATATTATCTAACAATGATTAATCTTTACTACCTTAAACCAATGAAAATAAATTTTAAACTATGTAGTTTATTTTAAAAATTAAACAAAAACTAAATGTTTAATTATTTACTCGATAATATAAATCTATGAAGCGAAAATTTTAATGTTTTCAATAAATTTGTGAAATGTTACAATATTTTTGAATATGGCAATAAAACAATATTTTACTAATCTTTATATATATAGTTATGATTTTAATAATGAAATAATAATCAGAAAATATATATATATATATAAGAAAATACAAATACATGTGAAAGTTTCAAACAATCTATTCAATGAAAAAATATATCACAAACTTATTATAGTTTAAAAATTGATAGACACATATATATTATAATATATACCAATTTAGAATTGATAACAAAATATTTATATAAAAATAAATGAAAACAAAACCTGCGTGGTTGCGCGGATCAAGATCTAGTAATTAGTTAAAGCAAGCTAAAAGTAGGACGGACGATTCACATAAAAATTAGCAAAAATTTGCTTTTAGCGTGGAGGGGCAGATTTGCAATAATTTAATTTAACAGCTCAAGTGAAATTTCGAGTTCCGGGATTGGTCTTGTAAACAATTTCACATGCAGTTGAGAGACCGAGATTCCAAAAAGAAAAGTTAATAAATGTGACTGTGTGAATAAAAGGTTCCAGCTATATATCTCTATAATATTATTTGAGAAATTATTTTGTTATGTGTCGCGCTTACGTTAATTCTCACGATAGTTTATTACATTTACACCCTTAATAAATTAAAAGTATTATTAGTGATTTCTATTTTTTTATTATTATTAGTGATTTCCATTAATAACAATTATCTATGTTTGTTTTTCTTAATAAAACTGTGCTTAACTTTTTAATGTAATTTTCCTTTTTATTAAAACACATAAATAATAAAAAAAATATAAAATACAAACATAGAAATTTATACAAAAAAAACGAATTTACTTTTTTATTCTTTATGTTTCCTACAACAAAAATAAAAAATTCAATAACTTCTTAAAATTTATATAAAATTAACTTCACAAAAACTTAAAAATATAATAATTCAGATATACTTTTCTAAAAGATAATAATATTTTTATTATAAATATCTTTTGATCTAATAACTAATAAGAAAATAATTTGGAACAACATAAATGATTATTTAATATCTTATTTTTTCCAAAAATTATTATATCTTATGATTATTTTAAAACCAAATAAATATCAATATATTTTTGATTGAATGATTAGTAACAAGATGAGCTTATTTTAGTTTAACTGTAACCAAAAAAAAATTGTGATCAGAAAATTGATACAATTCAATATACTAAATTATGAATATCAAATCAAACAATTATTAAGATTTAGTGTGTAGTAGTGTTCTGTTGTATGAATTTTCAAAATGTTACAAGTTATGTTTATTAATGCAATTCTGATTTAATATTCATGTTTCCTATTTTCTAAAACAATATATACCCATTTATACAAAAAACACCAATATATTTGCAAATATAAGAAAATGAACTTAACTACATGAAATTAAGAAAATAATAGTCCAATTTTAATATAATTAAAAATCATTGTTTAATTTAAAATAATAGATATAATTTAACACAAAAATAAATATTTGAAACTATACAAAATATTATATGTGAAATCATATATCCAATTAAGATGAGAACATAATAATACAAAACAAACTGAATGTTCAAATAATATTATAGAGATTAAAAATTAACTTAAAAGTTATAAACAAAAAAATTTCTTTTATCAATTGTTTTAATTCAATCATTACGTAAATTTTTGTATCCGTGCATTAACACGGGAAAATCACCTAGTTTATCTAAATAGGCATATGAGATTTTTTATTTTTTTTTCTCTAAATTAGTTTTCAATTATACATTTTAAGTGTTACATATAAATGGACAGACTAATAAAAAGGTATCTAGAATTAAATACACGTCAGACTATCTCCAATAATACTAGGCCTAGCCTTTATCCCAAACCGGAATCCCGACCTTAACCCAAACAAAAAAAACAAAACCGCATCCAAACCATTATATAATATATTCGAACATAACTTAAGAGCTTGGTACTTTCGGAGTTGGAGTACAATCTGAACCGAACCAAACCGAAATCTGAACTAGGATCTGAAAATATCTGAAATAAGTTAATATGTTAATATTTTATATATATTAAGGTAATTTAAATATTTTAGAGTATTTCTTTTGTAGTTTGTTTTATTTTTTATTTTGAATATTTTTAGTTAGTTTATATAGTTTAACTAATTTTTAATTAGGTTTCTGAATAATTTATATGTACTCTGTATTTTTGTTAATTTTTAAGTTTTTAGTAATATTTTTGTACGATTTCAGACAATGGTTATAATCCAACCCAAACCAAATCCGGAAGGATCTAAACGAACCCGATCCAAAAACTAGTAAAATCTGAATGAAACTTATGATCATAGTACCAAAAATCTAAAAATCTGAATCAACCGAACCGTATCCGACGGGGCCACGAACCGGAATTTTTTTTTCTCATTAATAGTACATCTTTTTAAGGGAAAAATAAGTATATAAATAGTAGCACATAAAATCTAATAAAATATAATTTACAAATTCATTTTAATGTTGAATTTCTTTTTCTTACAAGTTGATCCTTAACTTTTTATATAATTTTGTTTATACCTTAAAATATCCATTTTATACTTTAATAAAACTATTAATACTTTTCACTAATACAAGTATAAATTTATATAAATCATTACTCTATTAAAATTAAGTTCATGGATATAGTAAATTTTAGTTAAAATAAAATTAGAATTGAGTTATATTTATAAGTTTTAAAAATAATTATTTAAATTTAAAAATAAGTACTAATAAATTAATGTACTTGAAATATTCTATTTTAAGGGGAAAATGAGAGAAACCACTTGATTATTATTTCCATCCAAAATACCATCAAATATTATACTTCAATGTGTAACTACTTATCTGAATTTTTATTAAACTAGTATTTACCAAAAAACTAAACCAAATAGTTTTGTGTCATGAATTAATATGGTTCAACCGAATTCAACCTGGTTTGATTGAAACAAGACCTAGAACTAAATATATGCTTTATTATTTGTCTTCTATAAATTTTATATTAACTTAATTGAGTTTAGTTATTGAAATTTATAGTATAAATATCATTAAACAAAATTTAAATATATACCAAACAAAAAATATAAAAATAACTATCTTAACATTAAATATTAGTTATGAATTGTAAAGATTTTCAAAAAATTAAATATAATACGAAATGTCAAAAGTCTATTTGTAGTAATATTATTTTCTTTTTCTTATATAATAGTTCAAAAGAAATTATGAAGAAGAAATAATTAACAAATTTAATTTATATTATTGATTACAAACAAATCAATTTTATATTTGGTTATATGGCAAACAAGCCATTATCAAGGATCCAGAGATATATATCTAGTTTAATTTGGTTTGACCGGTCCGGACCGATCTTAAAAACCGTGGTACTGACTATAGTTGTCTACGGTGATTTCCACATTCATCATATATATTATTATTATTTATCTGAAGATAAATGTATTTTCTGTTAAGCATATATATATATATATATATTTTTTTTTTTTGGAACAAATGAGTGAAAGAAAAATAATAAAAAAGAATGATGATTGATGTTATTGCATCGGGAGAATCATTTTCCAGTACACGAGAAGTGAGTAATTGTCCAGAGCGATAAGTGTCCCGTCCCCTTTCGTTATTAAAGCTGCTTTTGTCACTCTTTTCTTCGGTCAATTTGTTTTCGAGAATTCGGGCCAAAAAAACCTCAACTTTTGCACGAATTATCAAAAGAAACATGAACACCAAACTTTCATTGACTTTAGAATTAATTAACAATGTTTTCGCTGACTTGCCAATTTAGCACGCCGTCAACAAATTTAACAGAAATATTTGACGTCGTTTATTGTTGGCGTTTAGTGAAACGACATCGTTTTCAAATGAGATGAAACGACGTCGTTTTGCATGATTGGAACCCAGATTGATTGGTCAAATGAAAAGGTATTTTAATTTCAAAATTAATTTTATAAAAAATTTCTTTATTTTTTCAATTTTTTGGAATTTTAAAGTTCTTTTTAAGTTTTTAGAAAATTTTGGAAGAGTTTTTATTTTTTATAAAGAAAAATAAAATTTTATTTTTAATTTTAATTTCTAAATTAATTTTATAAAAATCTTCTTTATTTTTTTAATTTTTTTAGAATTTTAAAGATCTTATTAAGTTTTTAGAGAATTTTTTATATTTAATATGTACTAAATAAAAGTAAACATGATAGTAAGTATATTGAAAGTGCCAGTGGCCCAGTGGTAAAATACCTTGCCATTTGACCAACCAACCTGGGTTCGAATCCAGGGGTCTACATATTTTTAATTTCAAATCATGTAAAACGACGTCGTTTTATTTTACATCATTTGAAAACGACGTTGTTTCACTTAACGCCAACGTCAAATATTTCTGTTAAATTTGTTGAAGGCGTGCTAAATTGGCAAGTCAGCGAAAATATTGTTAATTAATTCTAAAGTCAATGAAAGTTTAGTGTTTTTTTGGTCAGCCCTAAAGTTTATGTTTCTTTTGGTAATTCGTGCAAAGTCGAGGAGCCGAATTCTCATTTGTTTTTTCTCTTCAATATCTTTTTTATTACTATATACTCACGAATCAATTGTGTATCACGATATTTATCAATATTTTTTTTAATAATTGGTGACCCATAATGTACGAGCACCTTCGTAAATGAATTTAACAGAATACTTCAATATATATATAAATTATTGAGTATTCTTGAAAATCTCAAATATTAAAACTTCCAAATTTTGAAATATCCTATCGTATTTAAATATTATTTTAATTTTATCAGTTATGAGATAATTTATTAAGATATTTCAGTCAAGAAATATTTCTTTTTATTTTCAATTTAATATTTAAAAGATTATAATTTATTTCTGTTAAAATATCTTCAATCCACTTCTATTTATTTATCTCTACAAAAAAAAAATTCGAAAATAGAAGGTAGTTTTACCAATTTGTTTTTCTATAATAGAAAATGTTATATTCTCTTTTATTTACAAAGAAAGGATACATTTGACTATATATTTTGTTGAAAATAGTGTTTCTTTATAATAAAGAAAAGTACAACATTTTCTATTGTAAAATATACCAGAGAAAAACTTATTTATTTTAGAATTTTTAATTAATTATAGAAGAAAATAATAGATTAGAAATGCTCTTGGTTCAAGTTATCGAGTAACTTTGCTGATAAACGTTCTTCAGAAAAATAATATAAACTTTAGAGAAATCGAATTTTTAATTATCATCTAAAACGTCTACAATGGTTGAAATCGATCTAGTTATATTTTGAAACGACAAAGATGTGAAATGAAAAAAAAAAAAAAAAAAAAAGATGTGAAATGAAATTTTACATCGAAGACTTTTTTATTGTAAGCTACAAACTTCACGTGACTTTGTTTTTCAACATGTCAGTCGCACACAAAAGTACCATGAACACAAACAAGTTTGTAATAACTCCATCCAACAAAGTCATCCTTCCTTACAACACAACATTTATTCGTCTTTTATTGTTTAAAGTTAAACCGGATCAATCAGTTTTCGGGAATCAAACGAAAAGTTTTCACCTGGAATTGCAAAACCAAGTTAAAGAGAACAAATCATATATATTACTGATGTAAAATCTGTAGTTTTTTTGCCAAAGCATAGCTTTCATAGATATTACTGATGTAAAATCGATCATTAACAAGGCTAATAGCATTTTAGTTAATCCAACTCTCTAAGGCTTTGATTGGTAAAATGTGATATCATTGATTTAGTTTGAGTTAGGAATCTAAATCATTAGTAATTCAAAAAGGTTACCAATCATACATTAAATTTTATTTTTTGATTTTAAGTTTGAGTTAACATGTATCTTTGAGTTAAGATTTTGAGTTACACCCATTGTAGATTTGATACCTCAAAACTTAATGCAACATCAAAGAAAAATCTACGGTTTAGTTGAGTTATTAATGATTTTTTCTATTTAAAAAAAACCAACGGCAAAAAAGAAAAAAAATCAAATACAACTGTCAAATTTAAGTCACGTTAGTAGATTCCTCTGTAAGTGAATTTCAAAATTTATTTATGGTTTTATACCCACAAAGTTAGCAATATCTTTAGGAAACTGAAAACAAATAATTTCAAATATTAGTGTAGATAATTAAGTTACGTTTGTATGCTATTTTGTTTGTAAATTTTAAAATTTTATTTATGGTTTTAAACCCACAAATTTAACAATATCTTATGTTTATTATTTTTATTGTAAATTATTGTTTTAAAATTATAAAACATCATGTCACTAGAAAAAATAATATATAATAATATTTTACTTTTAAAATAAATAATAAATAATAATAGTTTTAAATTATAATATGTGAAATAATGTTGTTAGAGTTATAACTCATTAGAAAATAATACATATTACAACTTATTTCTTGTCAAATAGTATTTCACATATTAAAAGTAAAAAAATATTATTATTTATTTCTATTTTAGAATAAGTTAATTTATGTTTTTTTTTGTTTTTAATAATATTCATTATGTATATGTTTATTTGTAATTATTTAATTTAAAAACTATACTGCAACATATACATCAAAAATGTTACCAGTAATCAATTTTAATAAAATGATAACTTTTGTTTCTACAGCAAACTTATCGCATAAACTCCCTTTTTACCATATAATTTTTATTACAAGTTACATCAAATTACAATACATGCTGCGACTCAAAATGAATGCTACATGTCACGAGTCATAGCCTAAATCAAACTCAAACTGAATGCACATTACCTGAGCAAAAGCAACTTTTGTATCGGCCATGTAACCGTACAGCTCACCATTTAGAGCGCCGTTTGTCATGAGTTGCTATCCAACGAAACTGTCTCTCAAGCTTTATAAGCCCATGCATCTTCTATATAGGTCCTGAGATTTCTTCTCTAGTCTTTGTGGACTTGCTCACATCAATGTTGCCAGCTGTTCAGTTACAAAAAAATGTTACCAGCTGTTACAACCATATTCACCAGCTCCCTTAGCTTAGTGTTCTTACCGTACATCTCAGGTACCTAGATGTTCTTCACTTTGTTCTTCCTCGCCATAGAGAAGAATATTGGCTTTCAACCTATCGCTCACTTAATGTACGTACCCAGTGCGACCCAAATATTTCTGAGGCTTAAATCATGTTACAATGATGGCCCTTAAATTTATATTTAATACTGCCCCCAAAAAGTTATATGAAAGAGATTTGTAGCATAGCTCGAACCTAGCAAAGGAGGACACTAACTTCTCTTCTTTAACCATTTGATCTATACTTAATATTCTTAAATGTGGTCCACATTTTGTTTTTATATTATGTGGCCTAAAGCTATTTCAGGGATACCACAAAGCAAACCATCCAAAATCAAATGGTTTTGACAAAAAAAAGTTTATGATGAGTTCTCAAACCAAAATAAAACGAATTAATGTCAATACTTACACATGTTCATCAGTTTACTGGTCAGGGCTTTTGAACATTCTTTATATGGAAACATGTAAAGCTGTAAATCTCTTACAGGGAAATAAGAGACTAAATTGAGACTAATGTAACATTCTGGTCTGTAGTATATGACAAAGGCTTAAGAGAATTGATTTGGCTATTTATGTTACCAACGTTTATTTATTTTTTCCATCACACATCCGTTTAAAACTCTAGGGTTAAGCGTGCTTGAGCTCGAGTAATAAAAGGATGGGTGACCTATCGGGAAGTAATTCGCGATACTGTGTGAGTAATGCCAAATCATGGAGAAATGTCATATGGTGATTGCAGGATCAGTAAACAAGTCTTTCGAACTATTCAAAAATTAATGCATTATCTGTCGCATAGAGTGGGGCCCACAGACCGAGTGAGCGGGCGTGGGAGGTCCATTAGCCATCGGCGGTTGGGGCGTTACAAGTGGTATCAGAGCCGAACCCAGACGAGTGTGGAGTCAGTGAGGGCTCAAACTAACATGGATAACAATCCTGGGGCGCAACATGCACGTTTTGTTCTTTGGGAGAGGATGAATTGTAATATTCTGGTTTGTGGTATAATGAGAAATGCTTAAGAGAATTGATTTGGCTACCTATTTCACCAAAGTGCACTTACTTTTTCTGTCACACATCCATTTAGAACTCGGGGGTTAAGCGTACTTGAGCTGGAGTAATGGAAGGATGGATGACATATCGGGAAGTGATTCGTGATACTGTATGAGTGAGGCCAAAGCATGGAAAATGTCATGTAGTGATTGCAAAGTCAGTGAACAAGTCTTTCGAGCCTTTCCAAACTTAACGCACCACCCGTCGCATGGAATGAGATCCACAGACCGAGAAATCGGGCATGTGAGACCATTAGTCGTAGGTGGGTGGGGTGTTACAACTAAATTCTGGCCAGAGCTTTTAAACATTCCTTACATGGAACCATTTCTTAAGAAAAAGGGAAATGAATGGTCATATGAGCTCTGGGGAGACTAAGTTGAATATTGAATCAAACGCATCGGTGCCATGAAATTCTCTCTCTTCTCCACTCGATTGGAATATCTGATCTTTGAAGATGAACTGACTGAGTTATCTATGTCACGGATCATATGTGCCATTGGTTTAGTTATTTGAATTTCAAGATTATATGTATATAAATTTTTTCTTTCTATTATTGCAAAAACATAAAATTAGTGATAAGGATGCAATGTAACTGACATGTCCTCTATCTTGCTTTCTGATAATCATGCCATGTTCGTTTCTATATTTGATGCATCATCTGAATACAACATCTAGATATTGATCCAAATATTGTTTGTTTTTATAGTTATATTTGCATCTTAAGTTGTTTGTATTCTTATTTCACAATAGTATTGGAATACTAGTAGTTTTTTTTTGTGCAACACGGAATACTAGTAGTTAAAATGACTAAAAGGGGATGATTTTTATTCTTAATAATGAACTAATTATATTATTTAAATATATTATTTTGCATTTTTTGTGAAAGCACGATTTTGCGGATTTTGATGAAAAAATTAATTTTGCGATTTTGACGAAAACATACAATTTGCAGTTTTCGCTGAAAAACGCAATTTAACGGAAAACACGTTTTCCAGTTTGGGCAGAAAACACTTTTCCAGTTTTGTTGGAAAAATTGCATTTTTTCCAGTTTTAGCGGGAAACAATTTTCCAGTTTTAGCGGGAAAATATGCTTTTCGCTGTTGGCGGAAAAACACGATTTCCAATTTTTTCAGTTTTAGCGGAATGTGATTTTTGGTGTTGACAGAAAAAGCGTTTTTCCAATTTTGGCGAGAAGACATGTTTTCCAGTTTTGGCAAGAAAACACGTTTTCTCGTTTTGGCTGAAAAACACATTTTTCTGACTTTGGCAAGAAAACACATTTTTGGTTTTGGCAGGAAACACACGTTTTTGGGTTTTGGCAGAAAAACACATTTTTGGAGGTTTGGCAGAAAATAAGTTTTTCGATTTTGGCGGGAAAATACGGTTTTTATGGTTCTAGCGAAAAAAATAATTTTTCCGATATTTGTGGGAAATTGCAATTATCCGATTTTAGCGGGAAATTGCAACACATTTCTGGAGGTTTGGCGGAAAATAAGTTTTTCGATTTTGGCAGAAAATACGGTTTTTATGGTTCTAACGAGAAAATACTTTTTCCGTTATTGGCGGGAAATTGCAATTATCCGATTTTAGCGGAAAATTGCAGTTATCCGGTTAAAATTATTATATAATAATTATACAACTAATTTAATCAATTTTATATTTGTATTAAAGGTATTTAAGTCTTTTGAATTTTGAGACGCAAATGTTAGCATCCAAACTCTACTTTTTTGCATCTCAAATATCTAGATACTAGGTAATAACCTAAGGTGAAATACTTTAAAAATATTAATGTTATATAAATGAAATTTTGTTTAAAATTTTTTAGTTTTAAATTATGGGTTTTCTGGAAATAAAGTTAATTATTTTGGTTTATAACAAACTTTTATCGTATTGTAGACTAAATTAGTGTTTACACGTATACTGAAACTAAAATATTTATGTTTTTTGTATAGTATATATTTTAATTTAAAAGATATTAAAATATATAGAATTTTTAATCTAATAATTATTAAATGAGACTTCTTACTCATATGATTTCACAGTCATTTGTATTTTCTATTAGAAAAATTTAAATCATTGGTCACAACATTTTCAATATGAGATTTTAATAGTTTTAGTAATTTATGGTCGTTTTAAAAAACTCAAAATATAACATATATAGAAAAATCTAAAAAAATTATTATTTAATTAAGGGGGTTTTTCAAATATGACTCAAAAAAAAAATTCAGACACAAAACTAACCCGTGAATTTTTTGGAACTTTCATTTGCGCTATCTATCCCAGAAGTTTGAAGTATTTACGAAAATGCCATTTCCTTTTTTTTCGGAAAATGAATGTTTTACTATATCATCTTCATCTTCATCAAGTATTTACAATATTGTCATTGCGTTCAACACACCAACCACCATGAACAACTTACTTTCCATATATTGCACTTGGTAAGATGGACGCATACACTTTCCATTCACAAGCTTCACCTTCGCTAACTCCACCAACACATTTAAATCCAATCTTGTCTTTACCGTACCTGTACTGTTTAATGTTTCTGCCTGATTTTAGTGCATAATCAAGGACACATTCCTTAAAAGCTACTCCATTGAAGAATCTCTGGTCTTTGTACAATGTCCCGTTACCACGCCTCGCATAGTTCGTCGACCTCTGTTTCGAAACTCTCTCATCCTCTTTACCCTCGTTATCGCTGTCACTTTCACTTTCTAGAACCTCATCGTGTAGAATTGAAGGCTCGTTGACGAAGTCCTCAACCAATTGCTCGATTTTAAATTCGTCTCTCTCCACAGCTTCTTCGTCGAACTCATCTTCTGTATTTTCTACAGCTTCTGAGACAAACGCCATTGATCTCTTGTCGATTTCGCTTCCAAATCTAAGGAGATTTCCTTTTTTATGGCTCAACAATTTGGAGATTTTGTGTAAGGTCGGGTTCTGGGTTTACGTTTATGACGTTGGCTTTTTTTGTTGAGTAGTAAGGCTGGGTCTTTAATCGGGTTTAAATCAGTCTTAATTGGATCTTAGTTGGTTAACTGTCAACTTTAAGTGGCTTACGGTTTAGGTTAAAACAGTAAACCGATATTAAACCGTCTAATTCGATGGTTGGGGAGAAATAGGTTTCAAAATATATATTCGGGGAGAAATAGGAATGGAACTTTATTCTCGGGAACAAATAGATAGAGGTAATAGTTTCGGAGACATATAGCACTATACAATAGTTCTCGTGGGGAAATTGGTGGTCGACCCATGAAATAGTTTTTCACTTATCTTATCTCATTTCTTATACACAAAAACTACGTATCTTTCACTTTCTCTCTATATTCATCTAAAAACCCCAATATTTTGATTCTAAATTTTGCAAGGTTCATAGATCCACTCAAACTCATGATTCTTGGTCATTAACAAGTTGGTATGTTTCGTGGTGAAGTTCTATGTGCTAGGAGAAGCTAATCAATTTATCTCATTGGTTGAAAGTATGAAATTGATAAATCTTTTCCAGATTTGTTCGCCAGAAGACGTACATGTAAGTCTTCTGGTCGTAGAAGACTTATGCGGAAGTTTTATGGTCAATACAAAGGTTACTTCTGCAATTGACTTTATGTGTATTTTATAGACGATTTCTTTGGAAGTCTTTCAAGTTTTCTTTGTTAAAAAAAAATCTCGAAAATACCAGAAAAGACTTTCCGTAAGTCGTCTAGGATATATATGTTAGTTTTGCAATTGATAGGATCGTATCAGAAATTTGACTTTTTCTAGACGACTTATACGGAAGTCTTCCGCCGGCGGAAGAGTTCCCTGTAGGTCTTCCGAAATCTTGGTGGAAGTCTTCTCACTATCGGTGAAAGTCGTCTCAGGTTACTTTTGCAATTGAAAAATAAAACTTAAATATTTAATTTTAGTTAGACGACTTCCATGTAAGTCTTTCAAAATTTTATTCTGAGATTCTGGTCAAACCTTAGTTATCACAGAAGACTTATGTGCAAGTCGTAATTAAAATAAAATATTTAAATTTTATTTTTCAATTGCAAAAATAACCTGAGACGACTTACAAGGAAGGCACCTAGTTCAATGTAATATTTAAGTTTTATTTTTATGGTGGAAGACTTTCATGTAAGTCTTCTAGAAAATTCAAATTTCTAACGCAATTCGGTCAATTGCAAAACTAACCTTTTTTACAAGAAGACTTACCGGGAAGTCTTCTCTGGTATTTTTGAGATTTTTTCAAAATCAAAAATAAGCCAATATTTACAAAGAAAGACTTCCATATAAGTCTGCTGTAGAAGTCTTCTTTGTAAATTTGCAATTGCAAAAATGACCTAAACGGAAGACTTCCTAGAGGTCTTTCTGCGAAAGACTTTCGTGTAAGTCTTCTAGTAGAATAATTTCGTGGAAGTATTCTAGGTCAACGTTTAATAAACTTTCACTTTCTCTAAAATTATAGACTTTTTAATATTTTCTTGTTAATTCATGTATATTAGTCAATATTGGGGCTACTTAGTGAAATGATAACTTAATTGGTGATTGTGGGAACCGAAATTCACACTGTCGATTTCCGTTTGAATTAGGAAACTAGGAAAACCCTAATTTCCCAGAGGTCCCGGATATCTGCTAATACCACACGCCAAACAATCAGAACACGAGATAACAAGATAAAGTATAAGGAATCGTAAAAAGAGAGCAAAGAGAAGTCTTATTCAGAATTTGTGTTGAGCGTTTACAACAAGGTATTAGCCTGGGCTCGAGAGCTGTCGGCAAGATTCCTAGTTCTAAAACCCTAAGACGGCAAAAACCTAATTGAGTCACAGCTCGAATAACAAAAACGGAAAATTGCCTAAAATTGCTCTAAGTGCTAAGTTTGCTGTGTCCAAGTTCTCTCCTTGTGCCTCTCGCCTAGGACTCCTTATATACTCGTTCCTAGGTCGGTTTACGCTTTTCCCCATCTGCCCTTAAGCCGTCATAGCTTAAAAATGGAGATATTCTATTTTTCCCGATCTTCGTAATTATCTTCCAAAACTTTGTATTTATCCGCGGAAACTTGACATTTATCTTTCCTTGCGAACCAAGCATAAACCGTCCTATGGTTTACGGGCTTTTGGTTAAGAAATCATAAGTGGGCTTCGAGTCACGTCTTAGATCTCCTTGGGTCGTCTTTTGACTCGAAACATTTATTACGGTTTCTTTCAATAAAAACAAACTTTATGCGGTTTTTATCGTAAAGTTCGATTGATGACTTCAAATGACGAGAAACATGAAACGGGTTTGCTACGGTCTTCGGGAGATAGCATTAAAGAGTAGACGAGAATGCATGGATTCGTGTCATATCGACGTTTTGGGAAAGCTCGATCGCTTTGTAACGACCGAAACGTGCACGTGCTCGGTCGCTTTGGCTCGAGCTCGGTCGCTACGTAGCGACCGAACTTGGCTTGAGCTCGGTCGCTATGTAGCGACCGAGCGGGACGCGTGCTCGGTCGCTATGTAACGACCGAGCTTGGCTCGAGCTCGGTCGCTACGTAGCGACCGAGCGGGACGCGTGCTCGGTCGCTATGTAACGACCGAGCTTGGCTCGAGCTCGGTCGCTACGTAGCGACCGAGCGGGACGCGTGCTCGGTCGTTACGTAGCGAACAAGCTCAGCTCGAGCTTGGTCGCTATGTAGCGACCGAGCAGTGCGCGTGCTCGGTCGCTACGTAGGCACCAACCTTGGCTCGAGCTCGGTCACTTCGTAGTGACCGAGCTTGGCTCGAGCTCGGTCGCTACGCAGCGATCGAGCAGTGTGCATGCTTGGTCGCTGCGTAGCGATCGTGCTTGGCTTGTCCGTGGTCAGATCGCCATACTCGAGCTTGTCCGTGGCTGGTCTAGATACGTGTCTGTTGCCTTGGGACAGCTGGTATTTGATTCAATCGAGACTTGAACAAGGTTTTATCGCGAGATTCTTTGTTAAGATTCTTTTTACGAAGAATAACTTTCGTAAAAAATGTTCATGCTGATTTTTACGGAGATTTGGATGTTAACTTCGCCGTGACCGTTTTTTACCCTAACAGTGATAATTATAAGGTTACCGACATTCATGTTTATTAGTGTTTTTTGCTAATGAGAGAAGACTTCCAGAGAAGTCTTCTTCGTTATCTTTTGTAAACTTGTACTTTTAACTTCAAAATATGTTTTTGAACTTTCAAAAGTGAAATAACTTCAAGAATATCAAGTCATGTGGTTTAATGTGTCTTTTTAGATCACAAGATATGCGTTTTTAACTTTCATGAGATTTAAAATTTCAATTTTCACTTAAAATTTAATTTTCCCGCCTAAGTTTAATTTCCCGCTTAAAATTTCCCACTTATATTTTAACTTCCCGCTTAAAATTTTCCGTTTAAAATTTAAGTCTTCCAAGAAGTCTTTTGTGAAGTCATCTGAGAAGTCAGGATGTCTTCTGTAGACTTTTCAGAAAACTTCTAGTGAAAGATGTTATATGTTTGAACTTATGTAATGTTTTTTTTTTTGTGAATTTGACTAAGTTTTTTAGAATTCTTTTCCCTTAATTTTTGTAAGTTTGACTAAATTTGACTAAATTTTTGTGTTATTGTGTTTTGCTATTGAATTTGTATCAATTACTTTAATAAAGTCAAGTAATTTTGGCAAGATAATATTGTAGACATGAACAATTTGCTAAAATTTTTTTTATTAATAACTCTTCAAATTTACAAAAGAATTCACAAATAAAAGAATACACATACAAATCACAAAACATACCATAATCAAAATTATTATACATGGAGTTAGAGATTATTCCTCCATAAAGAGAATCTTGGACTCTACTTGACAAGGGAGAAGACTCTGTCAGAAGACTTCTGGAAAGTCTTCTAGGGCATTATATTTTAGAGGACTTTGGAGGAAACTTCCAAAATCTGACTGAGATTTGAAAAACCTGCATACCCAAAAACATTCAAATGACTTCAAAACAGAGAAAATTAGTGGAATATTAGATAGATATATCTTTATAGAGCACACAAAAATAGATATCTAAAATTTATAAATCTACCTTTAAAGGAGTAGAAGATAAGAACTATGTGACAAAAAACCTGCAAAAATAAGATAAATTAGTGAGAAAGACATGAGACATGCACGTGCTCGGTCGCTTTGGATTCGTGTCGTATCGACGTTTCGGGAAAGCTCGATCGCTTCGTAACGATTGAAACTTGCACGTGCTCGGTCGCTTTGGCTCGAGCTCGGTCGCTTTGGCTCGAGCTCGGTCGCTTTGGCTCGAGCTCGGTCGCTTTGGCTCGAGCTCGGTCGCTTTGGCTCGAGCTCGGTCGCTTTGGCTCGAGCTCGGTCGCTTTGGCTCGAGCTCGGTCGCTTTGGCTCGAGCTCGGTCGCTTTGGCTCGAGCTCGGTCGCTTTGGCTCGAGCTCGGTCGCTTTGGCTCGAGCTCGGTCGCTTTGGCTCGAGCTCGGTCGCTTTGGCTCGAGCTCGGTCGCTTTGGCTCGAGCTCGGTCGCTTTGGCTCGAGCTCGGTCGCTTTGGCTCGAGCTCGGTCGCTTTGGCTCGAGCTCGGTCGCTTTGGCTCGAGCTCGGTCGCTTTGGCTCGAGCTCGGTCGCTTTGGCTCGAGCTCGGTCGCTTTGGCTCGAGCTCGGTCGCTTTGGCTCGAGCTCGGTCGCTACGTAGCGACCGAGCAGTGTGCATGCTTGGTCGCTGCGTAGCGATCGTGCTTGGCTTGTCCGTGGTCCGATCGCCATACTCGATCTTGTCCGTGGCTGGTTTAGATACGTTACCGTTGCCTTGGGACAGCCGATATTTGATTCAATCGAGACTTGAACAAGGTTTTATCGCGAGAATCTTTGTAAAGATTCTTTTTACGAAGAATGACTTTCGTAAAAAATGTTCATGCTGATTTTTACAGAGATTTGGATGTTTTTTTCGTCGTGACCGTTTTTGACCCCAACAGTTAGCCCCTCAACCCATTAGAATCGTGGATCGTTGATGAGATTCTAGCGTGCGGCTAGGCAAAGTTCGTATCCGAAGATCCGTAGACAAACATTGACGAAGAAAAACTTATGCATAAAAAGAAAAGTTTTTTTTTTTCATTTGGGCTGCGCTTTATGAAGGCTGCCTACGAACCCTTGTCGAATGGATCAAGCCTTTCGTAGTTCGTCTTGGAGTTAAGATGCTTACAATCTGTTTTCCAATGAGACATTTATGGTTTAGTTATGTGTCATGTAGAGATTATCAAGCATGTTGCTGCCGATGGCATTTTATATGGGCGTAGAGGGAAGACTACGAGTTGTCATCTCGTAATCTAACTCTGTGTGAACTGCTATATCCGTGATCTGTTTCGAGAGTTTTCCGCAGTGTGTAAACTTGTGAGATTTCTGAAGACGCTCGAATATTGGCCAAGAGACAAATTTTGGGATCTCGTATCAGGGTGTTTGATACTATGCCTAGAGATGTTAGAGACCGGTGCGTTGGGTTCAGGGCAAGACCTAGGTCTAATCACGGCTTTAGGGGGTGCGATGACTACTTCGACTTACGTTTCCCGTATCGTTTTCGACCTGATTCCATCCAACTTTAAAGTCCGCGATATGTTCTCGGCTTATGTGACTTGTATGGTAGGAATCGAGCATCTCTAGAAAGTGTTGACCAAAATTTCGGATTTTTTTTTATATAGCGCTATTACCCTTGTGTCGGGTGTACGAGAGCTATCTCTAGGAGATGATAAGTCTGTTTAGGACGTTAAGAGTTTGTTGTGATCAGCAACAAACTTATCGGTAGATATTACCGTTTTTGAGTCTTCGCGAAGAATACTTGTTTGAGAATATGTTTAGTATGTATGACTGTTTGGTCATCCAAGAAGGTGCCTTTATCGAGGAAGGAAATTTTGTCGAAAAATGGTTCTTCAGGCATCTGCGACGTCTCGCAATGCTGAAGATTGATTTTTTTCTTTTGTATGCCGCGTTTCGTGCTTGAAATGTTCGCGGGCTTGAATATGTTTCGCGATATTGCAGGGTTTAGTCTTAGCCCTGCGTTTGAGAAACATTCTGGTTTGTCTACGGATGTTCGCAGCCAAAATTATTGTTCCTGTTTGGATTTGATTTGCGATCGAGGAGTTAGGACCAAGGGTCGCGTAAATTTGTCCCGGAAGGAGGCATCCTCCTATACCGTGCTTTGTGAGGTGTTGGCCTTCCGAGATTTCTTTCGTGTCTATTTGAGGGTGTTTCGTATAGCTATAGGAGCTCTGTTACGAGTTTTTCTTACATGCTGCATTTTACGAGTAAAACACATCGGGCTTAAAGTGAATCATAGTATATGGAACTTGGTCGATTTTTGACAAGTGGAACCTTTCCGTTAACTGTTTGGTTGTTAGGACTGAGTTTTGTTATGACGAATTTACCGTATGATTCCCGTTTTTGGGTCATACGAGAATTGTTTGTGTAATCGTTACTTGGCGTTTCAATAAAAATTGTGGATTACCGATTAGCCGTCAAGTTATTGGAGCGGTGGTCGCTCAATTGTTTTGGCTTTGCATGAAGGTTGTGCTCAGCTTTATAGCCAAGGACGTTGTTGCCAAAGGATTAGCCCTTGACACTTTCGTGCTATCAATAAGGTCAAGTCGGTTAGAATCATCCTTAAATGGTATGCTGTTACCCATTTCGGCTTCAAAGGAAAGGCGTAATTGGGTGAGGGACAAATGGCGTTTATCGAGATTGATAGGCCGAGTATGCCCATGGTG
>NC_027749.1:28753986-28771758 GCF_000695525.1 Brassica oleracea var. oleracea | reverse complement strand
ATAAAGCCTAAGAAGCTCGATACAGAGCCCGTGCGGAGCCAGTTGCGGGGTGATTTCTTGCTTGGACGTGAGCAAGCGGAATGCGAGCGGATGCCAGTGAGTCGCAGGGCTAAAGAATGAGACCTTTCAGATCGTGGTGCGAGGAAATAAAGTTTAGATTGGTCGTCCAATGTCGGATCATACAGCTTGGGTTTTGCTATAAGGAAAGTACTTTTTCGTAAAACTTGTTACGTTTACTTTCGAAAGTTACTTCGTATGATATGATCTGATTATACGAAGGAGTTTTTGCGTAAGTAACGGGCGACCGGTTTTTACGAATTTAGTAAATTGACGCGATATATGGAGATGTCAAAATAACGATGTTTCCGCAGATTTCTGAGAAACGTTTCTGCTTTTGTTTTTATTCTTCTGTGAAAGTTTCTTTGAGTCACTCATGGAGTTTTACCAAAAGTTATTTCACCGAGATCTAGTCGCGAAACGTTTTTGCAGATTTCTTGAGCGAAACGAATCAGTTAAACAGTGATAGACTTAGTCGACGAGCAGGGAGGACGTGTTCTCTTTGTCGTATTTTATGTTACTTTTGTTCTTAATTTTGCTTTGTCGCAAATGTTTTTGATGTTTTTCCGTGAGTCGGTTGGTTCAACGGAAAATGGGAGCGATGCTTGCCTGAAGATTTCTCGTATAATGACTCTTATACGAAACTCTTTTTATCAAATCGGAAAAGATCTTTATGACTTCAGCGAATCATCGACTTTCATTCTGAAGTTTGGCAGAGGTTTTCTAAACGAATGATTGCGATGATAGATGCTGTATAGTCTTTGAGAATTTTTCCAACATGGTTTGGATTAGTTCCTAGCGTTTAGACGAATCTCAGATTGTCGTTTGCTTTTAGGATGATCTTGGCAAGACATCGCATTGTTTGAATATATTTCCTCCAACATGGTTTGGATTAGTTCCTAGCGTTTAGACGAATCTCAGATTGTCGTTTGCTTTTAGGATGATCTTGACGAGACATCACATTGTATGAATATTTTTCCGCATATTTCTACGAGAGTTTGCTTTGTCGAAAGCGTTTTCTTGTCGAAAGTGTTTTCTTGTCGAAAGTGTTTTCTTGATCTTGACGAGACAGCGCATTGTCTGAATATGTTTTTGAAGTATGGGAGTATACGAGTATAGTATACGCACCTACTCCGTCCCTTTTTTCTCGAGGAATAGAATGATCGACAGTCCGGGTCGGTTTGAAGACGACACTAGGATTGCGACCTGGTGGTTTTCAGGTTGACAACTTGGAATATGTCGGTTTTTAAGAAAGTTTCTAGGAACGAATCGATTTTAAGACGATGTTCTTGTCTCTAGTTCTTTCTTTTTCTTTTTCTTTTTCTTTTTTTGGAAAGCGAGCTAAGTATGCGTGGCAATCGTTTCTTGATTTTCGGAGAGTTTTGATCGGTTTGCAAGATCTGGATGAACAGTTATGGAACAATATATCGAGACAGGAAAAATCGCTTAAGACTTAGTTCGCTAGACTATCCACCTAGGTTTTACGCTCCCTAAAGTTCTATGGCAGTCTCAAAGGTGTTTTTATTTCATAGTAATTTCCTACGAAGATTCCTAGTCTGATTTCAAAAATTTCAAGTCGGAAATACCTTAGTTCTCTCGAAGATGCAGTTTTGTCTCTTCTCAGTTTTGCTTGCTCATTTCCTCTTCCTCTTCCCGTGTATGTTCGCCATTTTCGATATTGGTGTTTATCCTTTGAAACTTGACATTTATCTTCCGAACTTGACTGTTATCTTCTCCTTAGATACGATGTCAATTTTTATAAAAAGGTTCAACGTAATCGTATGGTTGAGGCGGCTAAGGTGTTAAGTTAATCGTTGCCGTTTTATACAATTAATCTGAATCCATGCGAGAAAACAAGTCTTTGCGGGTTTTTTTTTTTTATCGTAAAGTTTCAATGGTAACTCCAATTGAGACGAAACAAGAGACGTTTCGATCGAGATTTAAAGGAGAACACAAAGATGGAGGTAAGGGCGAGTAGGAGCAAGCGAATGAGTTTGGACGAGTCTTACTTGTTTTCGTCGTAAAATCTCAACGGAACCTCCGATTGAGACGAAACAAAAAGCGTTTCGATCGGGATTCAAAAGAGAACACAAAGGAGGAGCTTTTTGAGGCCTGACAGGTCGCTATCTAGCGAGCTGGAGGTCTGACAGGTCGCTATGTAGCGAGTACAACTAAGCCAAGAAGAGTCCTACTTGTTTTCGTCCTAAAATCTCAACGGAAACTCCGATTGAGACGAAACGAAAAGCGTTTCGATCGGGATTCGAAAGAGAACACAAAGGAGGAGCTTTTTGAGGCCTGACAGGTCGCTATCTAGCGAGCTGGAGGTCTGACAGGTCGCTATGTAGCGAGTACAACTAAGCCAAGAAGAGTCCTACTTGTTTTCGTCCTAAAATCTCAACGGAAACTCCGATTGAGACGAAACGAAAAGCGTTTCGATGAGGATTCAAAAGAGAACGCAAAGTAGGACCTTTCTGAGGCATGACAGGTCACTATGTAGCGAGTAGAGGTCTGACAGCTCCCTACGTAGTGAGTAGAAGAAAGCCAAGAAGAGTCCTACTTGTTTTCGTCGTAAAATCTCAACGGAAACTCCGATTGAGACGAAACGAAAAGCGTTTCGATGAGGATTCAAAAGAGAACGCAAAGGAGGACCTTTCTGAGGCCTTACAGGTCGCTACGTAGTGAGTGGAGAGTTGGCTTGAGCTCGGTCGCTACGTAGCGACTGAGCTGTGTGTGTGCTCAGTCGCTGCGTAACGATTGGGCCGTGTACTTGCTCGGTCGCTACGCAGCGACCGAGCTTGGCTGGAGATCGGTTGCTACGTAGCGACCGAGCTGTGTGCGTGCTCGGTCGCTACGTAACGACCGAGCCGTGTACTTGCTCGGTCGCTACGCAACGACCGAGCTTGGCTGGGGATCGGTCGCTACGTAGCGACCTAGCCGTGTGCGTGCTCGTTCGCTACGTTGCGACCGAGCCGTGTGTGTGCTCGGTCGCTATGTAGTGACCAAGCCGTGTGCGTGATCGGTCGCTACGTAGTGACTGAGCTATGTAATCGATTTGTTGCGCTTCCTTTTTCCGCGATTAACCTAGGGGTTTTCTGCGGTTTTTGGGAGAACCAGTTTCACCCTTCCGAAATGTTTTCGGAAAACGTGTTTGGGTAATGATCCAAACTTACGGGGTTTGGTAAGATTTATCGTTTCCCTTTATGTTTAGAAAGAGAAATCGCGAGCTCGTTTCATTGCACTTCCTGTGGTGAAAAGTCACTGCAAGGTTTTCGATTTTCTCAAGAACTGTGGCGTTTGCGTAGGCGCAGTGGCGGTTGGGGTTGTCTTACCAGCGTTATTGCGACCTGTAATTTTGTCTTTCGTATTTCCAGACATTGTTTTGATCAAGCGTTTTGTGGCTGAGAGTTAGATTGATTCGTACCCCCCTCCTTCTAGCGCCAAACTGTGGGAACCGAAATTCGCACTGTCGATATCCGTTTAAATTAGGAAACTAGGAAAACCCTAATTTCACAGAGTTCCCGGATATCTGCTAATACCACACGCCAAGCAATCAGAACACGAGATAACAACGATAAAGTATAAGGAATCGTAAAAAGAGAGCAAAGAGAAGTCTTATTCCGAATTTATGTTGAGTGTTTACAACAAGGTATTAGCCTGGACTCGAGAGTTGTCGGCGAGAGTCCTAGTTCTAAAACCCTAAGACGACAAAAACCTAATTGAGTTACAGCTCGAATAACAAAAACGGAAAATTGCCTAAAATTGCTCTAAGTGCTAAATTTGCTGTGTCCAAGTTCTCTCCTTGTGCCTCTCGCCTAGGACTCCTTATATACTCGCTCCTAGGTCGGTTTACGCTTTTTTCCTTCCGCCCTTAAGCCATCATAGCTTTAAAATGGAGATATTCCATTTTCCCGATCTTCGTAATTATCTTCCAAAACTTTGTATTTATCCGCGGAAACTTGACATTTATCCTTCCTTGCGAACCAAGCATAAAACATCCTACGGTTTACGGGCTTTTGGTTAAGAAATCGTAAGTGGGCTTCGAGTCACGTCTTAGGTCTCCTTGGGCCGTCTTTTGACTCAAAACGTTTATTACGGTTTCTTTCATAAAAATGAACTTTCCGCGGTTTTTATCGTAATGTTTGATCAATGACTTATGAACCGTCCTACGGTTTATGGGCTTTTGGTTAAGAAATCGTAAGTGGGTTTCGAGTTACGTCCTAGTTCACTTTGGGCCGTTGATCGACTCGAAATGTTTATTACAGCTTCTTTCAATAAAAACAAACTTTCCGCGGTTTTTATCGTAAAGTTCGATTGATGACTTCAAATGACGAGAAACGTGAAACAGGTTTGCTACGGTCTTCAGGAGATAGCATTAAAGAGTAGACGAGAATGCATGGATTTGTGTCGTATCGACGTTTCGGGAAAGCTCGATCGCTTTGTAACGACCGAAACGTGCACGTGCTCGGTCGCTTTGGCTCGAGCTCGGTCGCTACGTAGCGACCGAACTTGGGCTCGGTCGCTACGTAGCGACCGAGCGGAACGGATGCTCGATCGCTACGTAGCGACCGAGCTTGGCTCGAGCTCGGTCGCTTTGTAGCGACCGAGCGGGACGCGTGCTCGGTCGTTACGTAGCGACCGAGCTCAGTTCGAGCTTGGTCGCTACGTAGCGACCGAGCAGTGCGCGTGCTCGGTCGCTACGTAGGGACCGAGCAGTGTGCATGCTTGGTTGCTGCGTAGCGATCGTGCTTGGCTTGTCCGTGGTCCGATCGCCATACTCGAGCTTGTCCGGGGCTGGTTCAGATACGTGTCCGTTGCCTTGGGACAGCCGGTATTTGATTCAATCGAGACTTGAACAAGGTTTTATCGCGAGATTCTTTGTAAAGATTCTTTTTACGAAGAATAACTTTCGTAAAAAATGTTCATGCTTATTTTTACGGAGATTTGGATGTTAACTTCGTCGTGACCGTCTTTGACCCCAACAGTGATAATTATAAGGTTACCGACATTCATGTTTATTAGTGTTTCTAGCTAATGAGAGAAGACTTCCAGAGAAGTCTTTTCCCTTAATTTTAGTAAGTCTTTTGTAGACTTTTCAGGAGACTTCTAGTGAAAGGTGTTATATGTTTGAACTTATGTAATGTTTTTTTTTTTTTTTTTTGTGAATTTGACTAAGTTTTTTAGAATTCTTTTCCCTTAATTTTAGTAAATTTGATTAAATTTGACTAAATTTTTGTGTTATTGTGTTTTGCTATTGAATTTGTATCAATTACTTTAGTAAAGTCAAGTAATTTTGGCAAGATAATATTGTAGACATGAACAATTTGCTAAAAAAAAATTTATTAATAACTCTTCAAATTTACAAAAGAATTCACAAATAAAAGAGTACACATACAAATCACAAAACATACCATAATCAAAATTATTATTCATGGAGTTAGAGATCATTCCTCCATAAAGAGAAGTTTGGACACTGCAGAGACGTCTTCTAGGAACTCCAGGAACCGGAAGAGCGATCGTGGCGGGAAAGGTATGTATGTGCACAACCTCGGCGCTTGCTCCATGTCTACTAAGGAGGATGAACTTGTAAGTTTTTTATTATTATTTATCTTTATATTTTTTAAATAAATATTTTATATATTTTTTGGCTAATAATGGCGGTTTTTTTAGATCGAAGCAAATGACGGTAATCCCGTTGATCGTCTCCAACTCATTAAGGTGGCTCACACTAACAAGACGACGGGTCAAATTCAGGACCCCGTGATCAGAGGTGTAGTTGATTTGGTGGAAGCTGAGATAGTTTCTCAATCTCAGCCTCTCTCTGATGACGGCGACTCCACGGGAGCTTCAACCAACCTGTCTCTATTGCAAATAAATGAGATGGTTGAAAAGGTAATTTTTTTTATTAATATTTTTTTTTTATAATGTCGATTACTTACTTGTTCATATTTACTTACTTTAAATATTTTTGTAGGCGGTTCCTAAAAGGAAAGGAGGCCGTTTAGTTGGGTTGGCCCGTCGTGCTTCTTCGTATCCGGCATCTTCTTCGCAAGCTCCGTATGCCGATCCCATGATTCTCGAGGAGCTACATGACAAAGATGAACGGATTGGGGCATTGGAGGAGCAGAACACCACTATCCTTTCGGAGAATGCCACTATCCGTTCGGAGAATGCCACTATCCTTGCTGAGTTGGCATCCCAGAAGAAGTTCAACACCGAGATTATGCAGAAGCTAGATCGTTTGATGTCTTCGAGTTCATCTTAGTTTATTTCGGCTTTATAAAACTTTCGGAATGTTTTTTTTTTCTATTTCGGTTTGTATGAATTTTAAACTTTATGAATGTTTTTTTCCTATTTCGGTTTTTATGAATTTAAATTTTATAATATTATTAGTTTTAAATTTCCAATTTTTTAAATTTATTAATATCAAAAAATATATAAAAATGCAAAATTAATTTGTAAAAAAAAAAGGGTATATACCGACGGACTACAGTTCGTCGGAATAAACCGAGGAACCACGTTCGTCGGAATTGTAGTTTTCCGATGAACTCCGGTCTCGTGTAGCCGCATCGTAATATCGTCGGAAGTTCGTCAGAATGACGTTTCTTGGTATTCGTCAGAAAGTCGTCGGAATTTCTGACGAAATTCCGACGAACTGTTTTTTTCCGACGAAACGATACCGACGGACGGGTTCGTCGGAAATTCGTCGGAATAGACCGATTCCGACGAATTACCGACGATTTCGGCCATCAGAATCCCCCTGTTTTCTTGTAGTGGACTCTACTTGACAAGGGAGAAGACTCTGTCAGAAGACTTCCGGAAAGTCTTCTAGGGCATTATATTTTAGAGGACTTTCGAGTAGACTTCCAAAATCTGACTGAGATTTGAAAAACCTGCATACCCAAAAACATTCAAATGACTTCAAAACAGAGAAAATTAGTGGAATATTAGTTAGATCTATCTTTATAGAGCACACAAAAATAGATATCTAAAATTTATAAATCTACCTTTAAAGGAGTGGAAGATAAAAACCATGTGACAAAAAATCTGCAAAAATACGATAAATTAGTGAGAAAGTCATGAGACAAAAAAATGAGAAATTGATATAAAATTTGATGCTTTCAAGTTCAAAAAGATAAGAGATATGTTGGAGAGTTTTGGTTGGGGAAAAAATGTAAGAATTTTATGCAACAAGAGCTTACCAAATGAAGAAAAATCATACATGGAAACTTGCTAAAAAAACTCAAATTTATTATGAAAGAAAAGACATGCTCAAAAGATTTCGAGGAAGTCTTCCAAAGTCTGATCCAGATCCAAAAAATAAACATATCCAAACCAAGATCTGAAAAACCTGCATATTCAAAACCTTTCATATGGCTTCAAACAAAGAAAATGAGTGAAAGATTATATAGATCTACCTTTATAGAACACACAAAAATATATATTCAAAATTTATAGATCTACCTTTAAAGGAGTAGAAGATGAGAACCATGTGATAAATAACCTTCAAAAATAAGATAAATTAGTGAGAAAGACATGAGACAAAAATGAAAAAATCATATATAGTTTGGTGTTTTCAAGTATAAAAAAAATTAGCAAGAGGTTTGAGAGTTTTAGTTTGCAAAAAAAAGGTAAGAGTTTTAAGCAATAAGATGTTACCAAATGAAGAAAAAAGAGACATATAGATTTAGTAAAACGCTCAAATCTGTTATTAAAAAAGGAGAGATAAGAGAAGACTCCGTCAGAAGATTTCTAGCGCATTATATATTAGAAGACTTTAGAAAAAAACTTCCGAGAAGTCTTCCAGAGTTGAGTCTGACCCAGATCTGAAAAATTTGCATATCCAAACTCAGATATGAAAATCATGTATATCCAAAATCGTTCAAATGGCTTCAAAAAAGATAAAATAAGTGGAAGTTTAGATAGATTTACCTTTATAGAATACACAAAAATATAAATCCAAAATTTATAGATCTACCTTTAAAGGAGCGGAGATGAGAACCATGCAATAAAAACCTTACAAAACAAGATAAATTAGTGAGAAAGACATGAGACAAAAAATGAGAAATTGATAGAAAATATAGTATTTTCAATTTCAAAAAGATTAGAAAGAGGTTGGAGAGTTTAAGAGTGAGAAGCATTACATTTTTGTTGCAGTCATTTGAGAAGAGGAAATAGTGTGTGTAAAAAAATTTTATGTATGGAGACAAAAATTTCTATTTAGGTTAAATAATTTCGATTCAGAAGACTTTCCTGAAAGTCTTCTAACTCCTAAATATACTACTCGCCCAGAAGACTTCCAGGAAGTCTTCTATCCCCTAAATATAAACCATAAACTCAAATAACTTACTAAATAAAAATAAACACTTCACTAAACTTAAAAAAAACTTTAAAAGTGTTTAATATACACAAAAGTAAACACATATATGTCAAAATTTATTTTATTTTTTAAAATGTTAAGCTTCTAAAATCTAACCTTAAAAATACAAACAATATTACAATTTATTTTACCAAACCTAAACCAAAGAATACAATGACTCACTACATTCACTCATTTGTGTTGAAAACTTTTCAATTTTACTATATCTTAATTTATATCAATTACAAATATTTATAATTACATGATTTCAATTTTCCCTTATCAACATATTTTTTATAAAATTTATAAATCATTTCTAAGATCTAAAGTATGAGAAGACTTCCTGGAAGTCTTCTCGCAGAAGACTTACAAAATCCCCAGAAGACTTCGAGGGTTATTTTCATAAAAGTACATTATGTTTTTTTTGTTTGGTCATAAGGGGCTACTTGTAATTTCACTAGCATTTTGGATTAGTTTTGCATTTGATTCAAGTTGGGGTATACCTTTGTGTTTAAAATCAAGTTGTGGGTCATATTTGGCAATTTTCCGTTTAATTAATGTAAAATTTTAATTTATTTTAATAATACAAAATTAAAATAAAATGATAAATGATACACAGATTTTTATTAAATCTATATTACTCAAAATCATTAATTGTCATATATATACTTTAGTCATATTAGGTAATTCCGTAGTTTTTATTTATAGAAAAAATGAAAACCATTAATAATTTATTTTATGGTTAGTTTAATAAAAATATTATATAGATGAACTAACATATTTCTCTAGGAACTTTGAGAACTATTTTAGTGATGACACGTGTCATAAATAAAATGTTGTAATGATTCTCAAATAATATATAAGGGATTATAGATATTGTATGTTGATGTTGATGTAATAGTGTCCAAACAAACAACGTCTGATTTCTATCATCCGTATGCAGCGTCCGGATACAGAAACGAACATGGCTTAGTAGAGAAAGGCATTACAACATATCTAATGGATTCTTGAGAAAAACCCAAGGGACCAGATCATGCATAACTTTAAGAAGAAATTTCAAAAACTGTAGCGCATAAAAGTCCATTATCATCATAATGATTTGGTCTTGTTTATATATTTATGTTGAGGTTGAATCTGTCCAGTGATGACATAATAAAAACATAAAAACCTCCTTAAGTTTACAATATTATATGATGCAAGAAAAAACTATAGTTTCAGTTAACCAAGAGAAAAAAACTACTTATAGAAAACTTAGATAGATTGAATTGTTTTTTGACTGAAAACTTAAATAGATAATTTATAATAACATATGATATATCTATAATATTATTAGAGAAATCTAGCATGAAGTGTCAGAAAATAACTGTCTTTCGTCATTCACATAGATGCAAAGTTACCGGTTTGGTTTACAGAGTCAGTACGAGTCTGTATACGGTGATAACAAAAAAATATATTTGGGAAGTCATTTTCATACGTGTCGCACTCACGTTAATTCTTACGACGGTTATTTACATAAGTACCTTAATGAATTAAAAATATTGAATTTAAATGCTATGATTAATTTTTATTTTGTTTCCATTTTAATTTTTCCAAATAAAATAAATAATAAAAAGGAAAAATTTATAATTTTTTAAAACGAATTGAAAAACAAAATATAATTTTGTATAATATGATTTCATTAAAAAGGAAAGTTCACAAAATAGTAATATTCCGTTTAAAATATATTATTACATAAAAAATATTTTCAAAGTAATAAAAAATACTTTCTTTATATCTATATTTTTTCTTAGGTGAAAACAAAAATATATTTTTATATAATATGATTTCATAAAAAATTTCACAAAGATAACCTTTTAAAAAAAAATATTATTCCTTTGAAACATACTTTATACAATATAAAATAAATATAATTTCAGAGTAATAGATATATTTTTTTTATCTATCTATTGTCTTAGATGATTAGATAAAATAATTAAATAACATAAACTGATATATGTTTAATTGACTAAAATAGTTTATAATTATTATTATTGAAATATTTTTTCTTAATCTTTAGCTGACTATAATATCTTACAACTATAGCAAAAAAATACCTATAAATTATATTCCAATTATATAGTATGATTTCACAAAAAACAGTCACAATTTTTGTGCTGATTTTGAGATATTAAAAATGGAACTTAAAAAATATTTTTTTATGATAAGCATATTTTGATCAAATAGTTACAAAATATTATATTTATAATATTTAGTTTCTATTTAATTTATGTTTTTCTTTATGTTTGTAGAACTTAATATACCCATAATCAAAATACCCAAGAAAATCTGAATTCTCCTTTCTAAAATTATTTGAAATAATTTCCAGTTTACCTTTCAATAAATCTAAGGCGTACAATTATTTAGAAGTTATATAATATTTTAATTATTGTAAATATTGATATTTGCTCATGAGTTTACAAAAATTTAGCAACTATATTTATGTGTGTAATTTCCTATTGATCATCTCTTTATTTTCTAATATTTTTAAAATCAACATATAATTTTGATAAATATTACAAAAATATATGCACATTTAAGCGAGAAATAAACTAATTTGATTTGACTTAATTAGAATAAAAAATAATTATACTTGAGTTTGAATTTGAAAGAATATATGTAACTCAATATACTCACAACATGAGTGACCCGATTAAGCCAACTTAAATCCAAAATCAAGATCTAACTACAATAAGAAAATATAACTTTATATTAAGAATATATTTATTTTATACATATAAATTACATGATGACTCAAAACATATTAATAATTAAAAATAAAATATTAACAAATTATTACAATATAACTTTATATATATGCATGAGACTTCAGAATATCATCGTTATAATCATTTATGTAATTTTGAATCAAACACTTTAATTTATTTTTTATTTAATTCTAAGCACAATATATATTACATTATACATAATTTTGCTAAAATATATTTACATATCAAAGAAAATAACCAATCTAAATGCAAATAAGAATTTAGTCAAAATTAAATGTATTTAGAATAAATAGTTAAAATTAAAAATTAAAGTTTAAAATTAGATGGAAAAATATATATATATATATATATATATATATATATTTAAAATAAATAATCATTAAACACAATAATATAATTAAAACTATTTTTATAAAATCTAATTTTATCTTTATTAAAATTTAAATAAAATAAAATTTAAATAGTTATACCAAATCAAAAGAAATGAGATTACAAAAATACGTTTATGATTTTTTATAACTATTGAAGTTAAAATATTAATTAATAATTTTCTTTTGAAATAAAAAATGTTAAGTAAAGAAATTACTCGGGAAAACTCCTTGTAATTTATACATGTAACGAGTGCTTACATATTTAATTTATAACAGAAAACAATATAAAACTTCACCACATTTTATAATATTCCAAAGCCGGTTTCACGATACATTGGAACCGTCTATGGAATTGGTAAATCCAAATCCCACACACTATTTTATGCTTATCACGTCGGAACAGTGACACTGTAAGTCGTGCATACACGTTCATATTCCAAGTTGCTCATTATTTTGTTACTCAAAACCATTAAATATATTTAGAAAAGTAACCTTCTTTGTCAACGCGATTAACCTATATAAACACATGAAACTAGTTTTCAAAACTTCACTTGCTTTTTCTGCAATCTAACACATAAGCAAAGGAAGCCAAAAGAAAATAAAATGGCTTTCTCACGCCTTTCCTTTGCTGCTTCTCTCGTTGTCTTCTCATCCCTAATCATATCCTCAGTTGCTAATTACGGCAACGAAGTCAACCCCGATACCGGAAAATTTATTCCTGTCGCCGTTGAAGGTGTCATCATGTGCAAGTCCGGTGACAAATCTTACCCAATTCAAGGTATATATATTAATTCTTTAACTTGTAACCAAGACGAATTGTTCTAATGGTAGAAGACTACTGCGAGACGTCTTTTTATCATGTGCAAGTGAAGTGGTCGAAGGTCCTAAATTTTTTTTCTTTTCTAAACAGATATAAATTAGATTCTAAAACTTTAATTTTTAAATATTTCTAAATTTAGAATTTATAATTTCAGAAAAATATATATGAATGAAGCTATCTATCCTATTAAAACTGAAGTACAAAATAATATTTACCAAATTTAACTGTTTTTTTACAGATTTTCATTCTTTTTTACCTAATTCTAATCATTTTATTTATTCTATTTTCTAATTAATTCGACCGCATTTTTTTAACTTACCTATTTTAAGTGTTTATTAAATATTTAAATTCATTTTTCACTTTAGTTAACTACTTCAATAATTTTCTTTCTCGTAATATTCAACATTTATTTTACATGTTAACCATAATAATTCGACATGTTTGAATGAAATTGCTATATTTGTGACAAAATTCAATACGGTTAACAAATTTTTTTTTGTTTTTTCATAAAGTTAGTTTGGCATGGGTATTCACTATTCAGGTACCCGTTCGGGTACAAATCATTTATTTCGATATCGTTTTTTGAGTTTTGAAATTAAGCTATGTTTGAATATTATCAAATTTTGGATAGATTTCGAGTCAGATCCTTCATGATCTAGATAAATTTGGTTCGTATAGAAACCTAAAAATATCCAAATAATTTATATGTTTAGAAATGTCATTAATTAATTTATTTTAAAAAAAAAGTTAAAACCAAAACCCGCACATCCACGTGTGGGTCAACCTCTAATTAACTTTTAAAACAACATCATCATTGTTTAAATATATGGTTAATATTTACATGAGTTTAAAATAATTTGAAACGGACTGATTATTGTAACATCACAAAGTCATCATACCATTTACATAGCTCTCCACCATAGGATTAGAGTTGTGAGGAAAATAAATAGATAAATCGTCTGCTTACGACAGGTGCTACGGCAAGAATTGCATGTGTGAAGACAGACGCATATGGCAAAGAAATAGTTCCAATCTCAATAATGAGCAGCAAAACTGATGCTAAAGGTTACTTCTTCGCCACGTTATTCCCTTCACAGCTTCGTGCAGGAAGGACGGTCACCAAGTGCAAAGTTTTCCTTTACCAGTCTCCAATCGCTGATTGCGATTTCCCGACCGATGTGAACAAGGGTGTGAGAGGAATGTCATTGAACAAATACCGTGTTCTTGAAGACAAGAGCTTCAAACTTTACTGGGCTGGTCCTTTCTTCTACACCTCTGAACCTACTTACTACTAAACAAAGTTTCTTTTGATTGACGTGAAATGTAACTTTGAGAGTCCTTTTGTTTGTTTGATTCGTTGTCTGAAAATGAGCCGAGACTTTTTATGTTTTTTATAGTCTTTCTTGGAAACTTTTACATATATATAAACCGTGTTGTGAAGTACATCCATATTTACTGTTATGTGCAAGTATAAGGTTTTACAGGAGCGTGTATCTACATATTACATGTGTTGTTCACATCCCACTCTATGGTCTTTATATACAATGACCTGGATTTATTGAACACAAAAACATCTAAAAAGAATTTGATGTTATATATCAATTGGTGGATGTTCATAACCGGTCCGGTCCATAACCGGCCCAACACCTAGAGGGAGTGTCGGCCAACCCTAGAGAGACAGAGACGGCCGCGTGAAGAGAAGAGGATAGAGAGAGACGGTTTAGGAGAAAAGGAAACTATTTTTCTTTTTCCTTGTATTTGTACACTTTCCATATTATGTATTTCTTTTTATCTATCTTGTAACCCTTATATAAATGGAACACTTATGATTAATGAAATACACAGAAACTTACAGCTCTAAATCGTAAGTTTCACAATACGTTATCAGCACAACAGCCTCTAACACACTAAGCCTAAAACCAAATCCCTAAAACCCTAAAACCCTAAACGAAGAGGAATCTGCCTTGGAACTTCAAAGAGGCCGTTCTCCCAAACCGTGAGGACCCAGAAAACGATCAATATATCAAATCGAAGCCCTTGCCGAGACGAATCAGTCAGTGCAAACCGCTTGTCGATCTGACCACCGACGCGCCCTCACGCACAGATACAGTGTGCTCCGATTTGCTTTGGAACCCTAATCCGAACCCAACGAACCTTAATCCGTCCCCGCGTCTGTTCCAGCTCGTATCCACCTGATCAGCTCCAGCCCCAAGGTGTTCCTGAGCCTAGACGAACTCAGCTCCATCTTGATCCAGGACAGCTCGCGTTCCAGACATCAAAGCTTCCCGTTCGCATCAGAGCCGCTCGCAATCCCGACTGCAACAGCTCTCGTTCGACGATCAGCTGCTCGCATCTCCAATCTCAATCCGTTCGCGTCCAGGCCAGCTCGTGTCCAGCTCGCGTTCCTGCCCAGCTCGAGGTTCATTCTCTTGGTGGTCCGGTTTCAACAATCTACAAACCTAAAGGTATTTCGAAGTTCGATCTTTTGGATTGGTTGTAAAGAAAGAAACCCTAAGCCCTAATATCTAAGTAAAAGCCATAGGATAATAGATCAAATCCTAGATGAGTAAATCGAAGCTCTATAAGTTCGATCCCCAAACCTAAAACGAGATTGATCCATTGATCAATTAAAATCAAAGCCTTAATGGTTTTGAATCTCAAATCAAATTCCTTTGATCTAAGATCAAATTTTCGAAAATCCTAAAACCCTAATTTGAAAACTATTGATAGATTGCTTGCTTGATATAATCCGAATTTGCTTGATTGATCTGATTAGGATTGTTGCTAGAATTGATTAATTGCTTACTATTTTAAAATCCGAACCTGATCATGATTGCTTAAATAATTAAACCCGAATCTGATTGTTTGTGATTGAATTGTTTCTGAATATGAATCACCTAGAAACCGATTGCTAGGATCTTATACTGAAATTTGATTTTTTGAATTAAATTAATTGTTTGAGATTTCATGCTTTCATAATCACTTAGAAACCTGATTGCTAATGTGTTTAAAACTGGTTGCATTATGATCATATAGAAACCGATTAAGATTGTTCATGCCATTAGCTGTGTGACTTGTCTTGCATCCATGATGATCACTTAGAAAATTGTTAGGATTGATTTTATTGCTTATAATCATCATGTATCCGTGTGGCTTGCATCAATATTACTAGGATAAGTAAATCATCTTGTTTGGTCGTGAGACCAGTAATGCATTATACACTGATCATTTTGTTTGCATATGATACTTCTTAGAAATTTTTTTTTCTGCTCCGTGTGACATAAACTATTATTATAAAGCTATAAAAAATTTCTAAAAGTATTAATAATTGTTTATAGATGTCGAAAATCAACAACTTGGATTTTGTTGCCCTAAATCTCTCAGGGGATAATTACTTGCAATGGGTGCTTGATACTAAGTTTGTATTGAAATCCAAGGGCCTCGGTGAATATATTGCCAAGGACAATAATGCAAGTAAGAAAGATCGATACAAGGCAATATTAATTATTCGCCATCATCTTATAGAGAGTCTCAAAGATCAGTACATAACTATTGAGAATCCTCTAGACCTTTGGAACAAGTTAAAACAAAGATATGATCACCAAAGGTTGGTGTTATTGCCAAAGGCTAGATATGATTGGGTGAGTCTCAGGATTCAGGACTTCAAGTCCGTGGATGAATATAACTCAGAAATGTTCAAAATTGTTTCTACATTGAAGCTGTGTGGTAAGGAGATCACGGATGAGGGTATGTTGGAAAAAACATTGTCCACCTTCCACACAAATAATATGGTGTTAGGACACCAGTACCGTGACAAAGGCTTCAAGAGTTATGAAGTTCTGATTCCATGTTTGTTGCGTGCTGAGCAAAACAATGAGTTACTGATGAGAAACAATGAGATGAGACCTCCAGGATCCACACCATTACCTGAAGCACATGCAGCCGAAGAACCTATGAATGAATCTAACCATGTCCATCATGATAAACCACACGGCCATTGCCGTGATGGATGGAGAGGACGTGGCCGCGGCCAATACAACTTACATGGCCGCAAGAATAGCTATGGAGGAGGCCGTGGATATCAATTTCATTCAGGCCGTGGTCGAGGCAGAATCTGTGGTGTTTTTAAACCACAACACTCGACCAGATCAGTGTGTCATAGGTGTGGAATAAGTAATCATTGGGCTAAGAATTGTAGGATTCCCAAGCATCTAGTTGATGTGTACCAAGAGAATTTTGAAAGGGAAGAATCCTGAAGCCCACACGATCTTATGGAATATGAGACTTTTAATTGTCTAAAAGAATAAGTTGATTTTGATGTCATGTTTTGATTTTATGATTTCTTTGTCTTTATGACTTATTTGAATTTATTATATAAATGAAAGTTTTTATTATAAAAATCCTGTCTCTAAATATCTGAAATAAGTATAATAAAATCTATAATAATAAATCACCTAAAATTTCTTCATTCTTAAATAATGGATAAATGGTTTCAAAATTGAAACCATGGGCATAGGGAACAAATAATTTCTTTACATCGCCCAAAGAGATAAAGAAATATAGTTGCGGGTATAGCCATTCCCATGAAAAGCTACGACCAGACTAAAGAGATCTAATGATTTATACTCACCCATAGAAGCCCATTGAGTTTAAAAGACATAAGAATGGTTTCCATATTGAAACAATGGGCAAATGAAATAAAGATTTCCTTTTAGAATTCACTCAAGATCATAGAAAAAATGGCCGAGACTATACATTCATTCTCTACTGGTCTATACTATGCAAAGATCAGTATGATAGAGGCAAATGCCTGCAAACTTTTCACTCTATGGCATAACCGGATTAGCCATCCTGGTTCAAACATGATGCAAAATGGGCACACATTGAAAGAAAGAAAGAGTTATCCCATAGAATCTCACAAGGGAAACTCATTAGGCCATAATTATAGTATGTCCATGAGGGGGCAGTGTGGACAAATCCATGGCACATGTCCATACTATAAACGGCTTGGCCGAATCCTTTTATAAACCGCATAGGCCATTACTTATAAGGTCAAAACTCCAAATCTAAAACTTGGGGACATACAAA
The DNA here is from genome assembly GCF_000695525.1 of Brassica oleracea var. oleracea. Taxonomy (NCBI): domain Eukaryota; kingdom Viridiplantae; phylum Streptophyta; class Magnoliopsida; order Brassicales; family Brassicaceae; genus Brassica; species Brassica oleracea. The sequence continues at coordinate 28,754,301 of NC_027749.1, read as the reverse complement.
TTTTACATGCATTTAAGTTAAAAGCATCAGGCCATTTAGTAATCATAGATATTCCCCATCTCGATTAGATAACGGGTCAAGAGCCAAACATATTCCATCATTAAAGACATTTAGATGTGCCAATTGCTCCACCACAGAAAACTAATATGAGACCTCAAAAAGAGGATGTGGATATATGTTGGATATGAATCTCCCATGATAATGAAGTACTATGAGCCAAATATGGGTGATCTATTTAGTGGCCAAAAACACAGATTGCAAGTTTAATGAATCCGACTATCCAACATTAGGAAAAAATAATAATAAGCTGGTAAA
>NC_027749.1:28717887-28753656 GCF_000695525.1 Brassica oleracea var. oleracea | reverse complement strand
AGGTACCAAACAATGTAGCTTGGGACGCCAAGCTGCAAGGTAATAAAGGTCCTTTATAAAATAAAATCTCAATCAATTATATCATGTCTGGAACATTATGGAACACATAAAGAATGTCGACATAAGATGATTTTAGTACCACTTGAAATTATGAATATAAACGAGGATCATGAACCCACGTCCATACATGAGTGCACTCAACAAATCAGATAAAAGGAAAAAGGGACGTGGAATTAATTAAGAAAAAAGAGGTTTTGGTCCCACATTTCGGACACCTCTAGATGTAAAACCAGTTGGACAAATGAGTCTTTGTAAAAGAAATGAAACATGGCGAGATAGCAAGATATAAGGCACGACCATATGCACAAGGATTCACACAAAACCAGGAATCAATTATGAGGAGATATACTCCCTTGTGGTGGATATAACAAACATTTGGATTCCTAATAAGTCTGGCCATAAGAAAAGAAAATAGATTTGCGGTTAAAGGATGTAGAAACCGCCTACTTATATGGTCCACTGGATAATGAATATATATATAAATCCCAGAAGATATTGAGTTGTCAAATACAACAGGTTCTCGAGAACTAAGATATATATGTGTATGTTAATATCCTCTGGAGAGATTTCCCAAACGATTATCTAAAGAAAGAGATTGAAATGAGAATTTGGGACAAACAAGGTTTTGTTTGGGAATAAAATTAAAACATCTTAAAAGATGGAATCTTTGTGCATCAAAGTGCTTATAGAAAGGTATTCAACCAAATTTTAAACATGGACTAAATGCTCGCCCATTGTGTTGTCCCATAAGGTACTTTGGTCCGGACACAAACGTATTGTAAGTCTCAAGAAGGACATGGTCGTGAGGATTTTTTGAATTAGACACGGATCCTTTGATCCCAAGAAGGACAAGGGATATGTCCTTGGTCCGGAAAAGTTCTTAACCCAAGTACCATTGGCGCCTTGATGTAATAGGCAAGCTATACTAGGCTGGACATGTGTTTTTGCCATGAATCTCTTGTATATGTTTAGATCATGTCCGATCATGAGGTTATCTATCAGATCCACATCAAGCTCGATCACAGACATGATATGTCTTTACACATGGAGGTACGGCCATATCATGGCGTTCCATGAAACAAACCATCGCGGCCACATCATCTAATCATTCGGAAATATTGGTCATACATGAGGCTAGCCGCAAGTGTGTTTGGTTGAGGTCGATGACCCAACACGTCCGAGCTGATTGCGGGATGGCCGAGAACAAAGAGCCAACCGTGATGTATGAGGATAATGTTGTGTGCATTGCTCAGCTCAAGGACGGTTACATAAAAGGTGATAGGACGAAACACATATTGCCTAAGTTCTTCTTCACTCACGAGCTTCAGAAATCCGGTGAGGTCCAGGTTGTCCAAGTACGATCCAGTGACAATTCAGCAGACCTATTCACCAAAGCACTTCCTACCTGCACCTTCAGGAAGCTCACACATCAGATTGGGATGCGTAGGCTGAAAGACCTCCACTGAGATTCACATCAGGGGGAGTAGTGCGTGTTGTACTATTTTTCCTTCATCATGGTTTTGTCCCACTGGGTTTTCCTGATAAAATTTTAATGAGGCAACATTAAGCGTATTACAATCCCTGTATGGTTATGGCATCCAAGGAGGAGTGTTATAAATCAATTGGTAGATGTTCATAACCGGCCCGATCCATAACCGGCCCAACACCTAGAGGGAGTGTCGGCCAACCCTAGAGAGAGAGACGGCCGCATGAAAAGAAGAAGAGAGAGACGGTTTAGGAGAAAAAGAAACTCTTTTTCCTTTTCCTTGTATTTGTACACTTTACATATTATGTCTTTTCTTTTATCTATCTTGTAACCCCTATATAAAGGGAACACTTATGATTAATGATCTCTAGATCCTAAGTTTCACAACATTTGACTCCCTTTATATGGTTTTGTTTTCTAAACAAAATGATATATATAATTATATTTATAAGAGCTCTCTACCTCTGCTTTGAGCAACCATTACCAGACTCTTTCTCTTGTCAAGTTTGATTATCTTTTCCAGAGAACATGACAAAACTTCATGACCAAGAACATGAGTGCTTTAGCTTTAACACTCAAGAAATTGAGCATTATCTGTTGATTTTGGCCAGCTGCAGCCACTGGACCATCCCAGCACACCCAAAATAAGATCCACCTTTGCGCATACAGTAACCTAGAAGTTACAGATACATATAAAAACTGGTTAGGTTTACTGATCCAAAACCTAAAAAAGGACTGAAAAGAAAGCATGACATTGGGACGTGTATATATTACCAAACTTTCAATGTTTGCTTCTATTTGAAACAACATAACTGCTAATCCTCTTCCTCTGTCAATCTCGGCCTGCAAAGAAAGCATGACATTTGTCACATATTGCCTAAGTTCTTCTTCACTCACGAGCTTCAGAAAGCCGGTGAGGTCCAGGTCGTCCAAGTACGATCCAGTGACAATTCAGCAGACCTATTCACCAAAGCACTTCCTACCTGCACCTTCAGGAAGCTCACACATCAGATTGGGATGCGTAGGCTGAAAGACCTCCACTGAGATTCACATCAGGGGGAGTAGTGCGTGTTGTACTATTTTTCCTTCATCATGGTTTTGTCCCACTGGGTTTTCCTGATAAAATTTTAATGAGGCAACATTAAGCGTATTACAATCCCTGTATGGTTATGGCATCCAAGGAGGAGTGTTATAAATCAATTGGTAGATGTTCATAACCGGCCCGATCCATAACCGGCCCAACACCTAGAGGGAGTGTCGGCCAACCCTAGAGAGAGAGACGGCCGCATGAAAAGAAGAAGAGAGAGACGGTTTAGGAGAAAAAGAAACTCTTTTTCCTTTTCCTTGTATTTGTACACTTTACATATTATGTCTTTTCTTTTATCTATCTTGTAACCCCTATATAAAGGGAACACTTATGATTAATGATCTCTAGATCCTAAGTTTCACAACATTTGACTCCCTTTATATGGTTTTGTTTTCTAAACAAAATGATATATATAATTATATTTATAAGAGCTCTCTACCTCTGCTTTGAGCAACCATTACCAGACTCTTTCTCTTGTCAAGTTTGATTATCTTTTCCAGAGAACATGACAAAACTTCATGACCAAGAACATGAGTGCTTTAGCTTTAACACTCAAGAAATTGAGCATTATCTGTTGATTTTGGCCAGCTGCAGCCACTGGACCATCCCAGCACACCCAAAATAAGATCCACCTTTGCGCATACAGTAACCTAGAAGTTACAGATACATATAAAAACTGGTTAGGTTTACTGATCCAAAACCTAAAAAAGGACTGAAAAGAAAGCATGACATTGGGACGTGTATATATTACCAAACTTTCAATGTTTGCTTCTATTTGAAACAACATAACTGCTAATCCTCTTCCTCTGTCAATCTCGGCCTGCAAAGAAAGCATGACATTTGTCAGCTGAGTCGTTAGACACTACAAAGTAAGATTTTACAGTTAAAGCACGCACCACGCAAGAACATACTGCGATGCCTTCAGCTGCAATGACTGTTGTAACCTCTGCTATTATGCCTGTGATATTATAACCAACAGTTTTGATTTGACTATATCGACAAAGAGAGGTGGTTTTGGATTCATAACCATAAAGCAAGTGAAGAACATACCTTTACGATCCATGGATACAACACATAACCAGTCGATAGAGTGACCTTCGAGATGATGCCATGAGTCGATTTTACTGGCTCTCCAACTCTCTAAACCGGGCAACACTTCTTTATAAGGAGGGATGTTAGCAGGAAAAATCTTGGCAATTCCATCTCCAGGTAAAAAGAACTCTGGATTCTCCAAACTCGAGTTTTTGATGGCTTTGTTGTGTTTCCCATTCACCTTTGGGACCCAAACGCTCCCGTTTTGAGAAACGGGTGTTAGGTTTCTGCTTTTATCTTGCGACTGAAACTGCTTCACATTAACGAGAATCTTCTCCCACCACTGTAGGCTCTTTCTTGAATCTTCTGTGAGATCTTCCACGTCACTTTCTGAGTCCGCCACAAAGTCATTCACTCGATCTTGGGTTATTTCTGCAGCACACTGCGCAGCTTGCTCCCTTAGGAACTAGAAGATGTTGAGGAGACAACAATCAGTAATAGTGAGCTAAATAAGCATAAAGTAAAAGCAAATAAAAATAACATACCCTCATAATCTTATGTCTCGCACTCCTTGTTTTCGCATGTTGCAACCACTGTTTATGTCTCTGGAAAGCAGATTTGCTTGAAAGGGCCTGTGATGTGCAAAAATAATAAAACATGAGAGAGCTCATAGAACCTACGTAGTAACTAGAGTATGATAAAGCCAATTAAAATTTCCCTAAGCAAGAACAAAGAAAATTAGAAATGACAAACACGTGCAAGATAGAAAAGGTACACACGTTATAGGTGAGTATCTCCACGACCTCGGCATTCTCCAGAACGTGCGTTGGAGAGACAAGATTACCATTCACCTACAGTTTCAAGCAATGAATTATCCTTAACCTCTTATACAGTTGTTGTCCGTAATCAAAGATGATGATAGATAGAGAATTCAAATAGAGCATGGAAAGAATGACAGGAAAGTGGAAAACACCTTCGCTGCTACCATCTTGTTTCCGATTTCCGTGTGAATCAGATAAGCGTAGTCAACAACAGTGGCCCCTTTAGGAAGGTTCTTTATCTGCAAGTAGAGAATACTTCAGCATCTAAGCAAAGACGTGAAAATGTAAAAATGGAAGTTTCAGAGCTTAAGTCTTTTTACCTCTCCTTTAGGTGTGAACACAAACACACGACTACCTAAAAGATCCCTCGTAATGGTATCCACAAATTCTCTAGAGCTCATGTTACCCACAAACTCCTCTTGCCATTCCCTAATTGCATTTAGCCACCCGATCTGGAAAATGAAACTGTCACGACATAAATATCACTGCCTACTACTGGAACGTATCTCTGCATTTTTTTTTTTTTACTTGAGAGTGTGGTAAGAAAATACCCTGAGTGCAAAATCTGCATTGTTCAGACAACCTGTCTTCCCCCTTGAATTTCTACCTACAGGAATCTGACTTCCAGCTAATCCAGCAGAAAGAGCCCTTCCATTATAGTAAACAGCAATCCCCCTTTCAGCTATCAAGTCCATCTCCTCGGTTCTGATCTGCAGAGAGAAATGTAGTTTTAATACCCAATCAAACCAGCCTTTTAAAATTAAATCTAACTCAAAATGTTAACTATATTTGGCGTTTTCCTAAGAACTGTGGTTAAACAATATCATCAAATACCTGAACCTCCAGCCGAAACATGCTCTCATACAAGAACGGGATCACAGTGGTATGGAGGCTCTGGTAGCCATTAGGCTTCGGTGTCGCAATGTAATCTTTTACCTGTAACAAAACGTAAGACATATGCTCTGATGTAATGTAGTGAAAATATATCCTGAACGAACAGAAGATCAGATACATACAGTTCGGGGAATAGGTTTCCAGATCTCATGAACTAGCCCAAGAACATGATAGCATATCTGCATTAATGACAGAGTGAGGAAGTTAAGTGGCACACCAGAACGTATCGGAACAAAAGATACCCATACCCATATCCTTATCATTGGGGTTTCACCTGTTGTGGACTGCATAAAGGCCCGACCCCAACAGAAGGTTTTGGCTTTACAACAATCCTTAACTGCTAAAATAAACAATTGTAGAGAAGATATTAACAATCATATTAGGATGGCAAATGGAAGTTCTGTATTCGAAACCTTTGATACAACTTGGAGATGAGTGTACAACACAAACCTGAGCAATCTGGTTGTAATCATTAATTGATCCTTTTGATTTGAGCGCAGCTTTGTATATGCTGCATGCAAAAAATAAGAGTCTTCAGATGCTGAAGAAAATGGTATGTTACAGAGTATAATGAAGAAGTAACTTGACGGATTTTCACCTGTAAGTTTCCTTGCAAACAGATCGAACATCAGTATTCACAGTAACAAGGTCCAAAAACTCATCATCTTCAATCTTTTTCACCAAAATTCTGTTTGCCTAAGATACACAGTAGACTCTGTGAACACATATGGATTAATAGACGACCAGATGATTTCACAGTTCGAAAAGTCAAAGAGGTTGTAGGTTGATATGAACATCCTTCTCTAATTTTCTTTGCCGTTTCAATCAACGTTTTGGCAATTTAACCTAAGATCCAATAATAAGTTAAAGTTACCTCACTTAGTTCTTTCTCATGCTCTTTGTAGAGGTTAGCGATCCTGCTTGTCACTCTCTCATAATCTTCAGCACTTACGTACATGAAAGATAGATTTTCCAGTTCAGACTGCAAGATTAGAACCACAAAACTCAGAACGCCGAGGGACACAACAGTGAGATAACTAGCTTTCATACACAGTAAAATGCATTTCAACCAAATTGACTCATGGCATAATATTTGTTTTAAGAATAAAAGGAAGCAAAAACAATAAGTAAGGGTTATACCTTTATTGAATACATTCCAAGCAATTTCGCTAAAGGAGCAAAGACCTGCAAAGTCTCCGCTGCAATGCTGGACTGAACAAAATTCACAATATCAGTAGTTAATCACAAATGAAACATAGAGATGAGAGCTGTATGGGTGCAAATCTCAACTACTTGAAGGAATCACCTGCTTATGGGGAGGCATGTGGCAGAGAGTTCGCATATTATGCAACCGGTCAGCTAGCTTGACAATAATGACGCGGACCTGGAATGAAGCAGTTAGTCTGCTGATGAATAATAAAACCACATAGCTGAAACACAATCTTATAAAATTGAAACCTCGTCCGTCATCGCCAGAAACATCTGCCGCAAATCATCTGCTTTAACATCTTGTATTGATTCACTTTCGGTTTTACACTTCAATTTTCCCAGTTTTGACACCTAATAGAGAAAATTCTTTTTTATGAATATAGATAGAAGTTCATGTCAAATGAAGCGTAGAGCTGTTTCTCTATACGGTAAGCAGAGAGGAAAAATATTGTAGCAAACACAAATATGCAGACCTTAGTCTCCCCTTCTACAATGTGGCGTACAGTTGAACCAAACTCCTCTTCTATCTTCTCAAAAGTAATAAAATTTGTATCCTCGACCGTGTCATGAAGTAATCCAGCAACAATAGACTCCCAATCCAATTCCTAAACAAGAACAAAAACAACTGAACAAGCTTTTTCCAACTAATTCTCAAGTGAAGCATATTAATAATGTATGACGCAACTCACAAGTTCCCCAAGGATACGAGCAACTGCAACTGGATGTATAATGAATGGCTCCCCACTACGTCTCTTTTGACCATGATGTGCCTCAAACGCTAACTGCGCAGACCTTTCTTAATGAATTAAGAGATGAATAACAGAAAACTGAAATATACTCCAATAAAATAACACGTCAAAGAGGCGATGATATAGGATATAGATGAAAGAGGTCTTTTGAATATTAAGAAACATATATCATCATACCTTGAGGCCCTTTTGAACATACTCTAATTCTTTACATGATAAGTAAGATATCGATGGGAAAAGGTCCTGCAGAGATAACCACCCATCAACGTGATTAGAGTATTAATAAGTGCCTTTAAAAAAGAAGAGGGCAGGGTGTACTACCTCCCATAATGTGTCCGCAGTAACATCCTCAGAAGCCCCAGAAGATTCAGATGAAGATAAGCAATACAGTTCACATCTTTTATGAGCACCACAAGAAGATCTGGAACTCAATATTCTTTTCACGTTTCCAAAGTGATGAACATCGGAGAAACCTACTTCAGATTCATAACTCTGCCAAGCGCACTACATTATCCAAAGAAAGGAAACTGAAGGAAAGCAATATGGGGCTTAAACAATCCATTGAAGCGCAAGAAGGAAGGCTTACAGATTGGATTCTAGTCTTTCTGCGACAGAGATAGAGAGGTGGATGAGCAGTGGTAGCGAGAAAGCCAGTTAAGGCTCTAGGAGCTTTCCAAGCACAGGAGAGAGCACTGCAATCACTTCTTTCACTTGCATTCCCGTCTCCTTTCGTCAGATTACGTATGTTCACACATTCCACAGACACTGCGATTAATTCAACCCAAACGATTTTAGATTTTGTTTAGTTGGGAGGCAGATGAAGAGTTACTTAAAGAATCGAATTCACTAGTCTACAACCTAATCATTCTCCCCAACGAACACACAAGCACAATGGCCAGGAAACTAGGTTTGAACACCAATCGTGAAAAGCTCAGAGAATCAACATTTCGCTAGACCGGAACTCAAATCAGAGAGGAAGCAAGCACGCACCGGACATGGAAGAAGAAGCCATTGCTATTGAAGCAAAGCAATCGTACTGAATCGATTCAACATTTGATCAAACAATTATTCAATTCCCCAGATTCAGAAACCCCAGACGCGGAGATTGACAACTCTTAAGCGATTGAGATTTCGAAAGGATAGACGCGCACAGTGATGTGAAGATGAAGAAGAAGAGACACATAATCAACTCGCTCAGAGGTAGCCCTGAGTCCTGAACCACACAAATGTCGTCCTTTTTAAATAATGACTAAATCGAGAATACACATATATATTTTTTTTCCCTTTCTAGTAAATGTTAAATATATTTTTTTGTCAACTATTTTTTTTTTCTTTTACAATTCTCTCAAATAGTTTTTCTTAAGTTTTTGTCGCAAAATAACAAGAAAGAAAATGATCAAAATAGCCTCTTTTTATTTTGAAAATTTTAATATTTATTTTTTATTTTTTAAAATTTGAAACTCTATCCCAAAATCTCACCCCTTAACTCTAAACCCTAAATCTAGATTAGTTAACCCTGTATTTTTACCCTTTAACAAAATTTATTTTGGTCATTTTCTTGGGTGCTTTTTGTGACAAAAACATAAAAAAGACTATCCTAGGAAATTTTTTTTTTTGTTTAAATAATTTCTTTAAGTCAATAGTTTAGGATCTGAAATTATATTATAAACATAAATTATTTGCATTTAAAACTTTTTTTTGTGTGTTTAAACAGTTTTTTTTAAGTCAATAGTTTAGGATTTGGAATCTATATTATTATCTGAGAAGTGATCTTGGTGATCTATCACATTCTTCATAATTTAATGAAGAATCATTAATTTTAATAAACAAATTGTAAAATTATTACATTTAATAAACGATTATTGTGATTATCTGAAGGCTTGACAGGTGTCCCCACTACCACCCGCAAACACAGCTTTTGCGGTTGATAACGGGTGTTGGTGTTTTTCAACAGTCACTCAAATCGCTCTAAACCGCTAAAATATATCTATTCTATTTTAATTTATATTATATAATTTTAAAATAAAATATTTTCTATAATTTTTAAAAATTTAAAAATATAATTTTATATTTATTATAGTATTATGATGTTTAATATTTTTATAATTATATAAAATGTAAATATTGTTAATTTATTATTTAACCGCTGTTGTATTTGGTGGTTAACCAGTCATAACTATCTCGCAAGCGCACCAATTTCTAACCGCAGTATCAGTCGTATAAATATCTAAAAACTGCTTAAAACTGCAACCACCCGCGTATCTTATATATTAAAATGGAAGTCACAACCTTGATTCATGTGTGATTTTTTAAAAAAAATGACCTGATGGACCTATTCGTAAAAAGTTATGTTACATTTAATATCTAATCTTATCATTTAAATTTTGGGCCTTCTGAAAATTTTTATTGGGATATCAATAATTGAATTTAAACAATAGATGATCCATTTGATTTATAGGTAGTATAAATTAAATAGATATAATTTAATGCTGTAATATTATACCTCGATATGCTAAATATTTAAATATTTGTCGATGTTAACTTTTAAAACTATAAAGATTTTTTTTAAAATAACAAAAATCATATTATCTAACAATAATTAATCTTTACTACCTTAAACCAATGAAAACAAATTTTAAATTATATAGTTTATTTTAAAAATTAAACAAAAACTAAATGTTTAACTATTTACTCGATAATATAAATCTATGAAGCGAAAAGTTTATTTTTTTAAAAAAAATTCTAAATTTGTGAAATGTTACAATATCTTTGAATATGACAATAAAACAATATTTTACTAATCTTTATATATATAGTTACGATTTTAATAATGAAATAATAATCCGAAAATATATATATAGAAGAAGATACAAATACTCGTGAAAGTTTGAAACAATCTATTCAATGAAAAAAATATACAGTAAATTTATTATGTTTTAAAAATTGATATAAATTTATATATTATAATATATACCAATTTAGAATTGAAAACAAAATATTTATATAAAAATAAATGAAAACAAAAATCCACGCGGTTGCACGGATCGAGATCTAGTATTAATTAACAGAGATTAACAAAGTCAATCAAAATTTAAAATTTAATTATCAATCAATTGACTCAGTCTAACGTAAAATATACTTTTCAAAATAATAATTATACATAGATTGTAAGGAAAATAAAATCACACAACAAGCAATCAAAAGTTGGTTAAAGAAAAACTAACAAAATATTCAATAAAAAGAAATTAATTTAATATTTATATGTAATTATATAATTTAAATTTAAGTACACAAATTTATATTTAAAAAAATTGGCTATGTATTAATCCGAGAACAAGGTGCGGAATATCAATTAGTTATATTATAAACATAAATTATTTAAACTGACACATTGTTAATACCACCTTTTATGTTTATTTTAACCAAATTTATCTTTACTTTTAAAAGCTAAATATGGGCTTGACGTTTTTACCCAAACTGAAACCTTGAACTTAATTCAAAATGAGGAACTGAAACTGTATCCGAACCGTCATATAAAAATACCAATGAGACTTAAGAGCTTAGTACTTTCGGGTTCGGGTACAATCAAAACTGAACCAAAATCCGTACATATCTAAAATTAGTTAAACATATTAATGTTTTATATATATTAAGATAATTTAGATATCTTAGGGAGGCTTATTGTATCAAGCATTTAAGAAAATTTAAGATTTGAGTAAAATCGAGAATTCAAGATTTGAGTAAATCCTAAAAAAATTGTTACAAGTTTTAAGGGTTTTGAAAAATTTCCAAAGTTTTTGAAAAAACCCTTTTTAATTTTAAATATTTATTCATAAATTCATCATTCAAGAGGCAGAGATTTAGAAGAAAAAATTCTGTTTATGTTTCATGAATTTGTGTTAGAACTTATTTTATATAAATAAAAATACCATTTTGTAACTTGTTCTTTATATAAAAACTTCATAATTTTACTCTTTTTTGAAGATTAACTTCTTAATATTACTTTCGAAAAATTTGTCGAATGTATATGTTTATATTCATTTATAGATAATATTAAAAAAAATATTTTTAGTTTTAGATTACAACTTAAATAAAAATACGTTAATACCAATTAAAATATACTTCTACTAGTTTAGGTAAGTTATTCTGAAAATTTAAATACTTAAAATAAGCAAAAAAAATTAAATTTAATCATTTACTAATTTAATAAGGCAATTTATTATGACAAGTATGAATTTCATGATTTTTCAAGCTATATAAAAATGTGTATAGTCGAAAAAATGATTATATGGTAACTTTAAGAGATCTTAATATGCATGTGCTTATTGCTAAATCACACGCACATTCTTCTTTAGTGCATTATTTGCATTTTATGCCTTCAAAAGAATCGATCTTTGATGAACTTGAACAATGAAACTTTCTATTTCCTAATCTATTTGTATTTTTATTTATTTATATGCCGTTGTTTTAACTTGTGATTTGTCATTACCAAAATTCTATATATAGAAGAAGGCTAAGGGTTGCAATAATTGACAACCAAACATTGGAGTGGTTAGCTAATAGTTGCAATGACTAATACTAAAAGTTGTAAAAACTCATACCTAAATTCTACAATTACCAACAATTACAATGGTTCATGACCAATGATTGCACTAATCCATCACCAAAAGATGCAATATCCAAAAGTTGCATTGTTATTTTTAATCAGTTTCAGTTTTTCATTTAGATTAATGTAATCCCCTATATATTAATAGATAAATATTTAAAAAGTTATAACCTATAGTTTGTATTAATTAAAAAAGTGCCCTGCTGAGTTGTCACGTAATTGGAATGTTAATTTTGCTTACGTGGCGGCTTGAGAATCAATTGAGAATTTTGTTAGTCCAAAATTAAATTGCTAGGGAATGTTATATTATATAGTATGTCCATTATGGACCATTCATTTATCAAATTGAAATTATTATATATTATTTCCTTAAATAAAACCTACGGAATTACCTAATGTGATTAAGATATATATGGTAATTAATGATTTTAAATAATAAGGATTTGCAAACAATCTATATACTTTCTAACATTTTTGTCTAATTAATTATTATTAAAATAAATTACACAATTACATTCATTACATAATAAAAATTTAGAATTGTTTTTTGTATATGTTGTATTTTGAATTTTTGAAAATGAGTATAAATTATTAAAACTGTTAAAAGTCTCACATAAACTTTTGTGATCAATGTTTAATTTTTTTTCTATAATAAGATACAATGATTATAAAATCATATGAATAAATAATTTTGTTTCAACAGGTGTTTCTGTTAATATATATATTTCATATTGTTTAAATTAAACTATACATCATATGAAAATACATACTTATATTTTGATATCTGCGTTGAACATATATTGAAAAGTTCATATTTTAATTTTGAATATTCATTGTTTTTTTAAATGATTATAAATTATTGAAACCACTAAGCATTCCACATTAAAGAAAATCGTGGGTATAAAATTTTGTTACACAAATATGCAAATAATCATAAAATCATATAAGTGGAAACCTCATTTAATAAATATTCGTATTAAAAGTATACTATATATCTATGTTAATATCATTTAAATTTAATTATATATCATATACGATCAAGAATATAAATTTTATTTTTCCATGCTATATTTCTTATATAATTTTCATATAAATTCACCATGCGCAAGGCGGAAGTCTTATCCTAGTAGTTAACTTAAAACGATTTCAAAGATTTACTTAAAATCTTAGACAATCTTTTCTCATTCAAATGTAATTGGAGATTCAATTAATAAACAACACATCTATAAAACCCAAGCATAAATTTTAGTATGCATAAATAAATATAATTGTTTTAGTTTCTATTTTATTAATACTTATCTATTAATAAATACAATTTATTTAAATAAGTCTGAACATTTTATTTGAAACATGAATAAAATACCCAAATAAACCAAAAACGCACCAAAACATGTTATAAACCATTAAAATATAATTTAAAACAATATATTAAATTTGTAAATATATAATATTATAAAATAATAAGTTACCCAAAAATTAGAGTTATCCAAATATTTTAAAGAAATTTTATGATTATTCTAAAAAATAGATATAAATAGATATGAAAGTAAAATAAAAAATCATTAAAACATATGCAGTATTTAGAATGAATATATGGGTTTTTGCAAATATGACTCAAAACTTGAAATCAAACACAAAACTAACTCATGTAGTATTTAAAATGAATATAGAGGTTTTTGCAAATATGACTGACTCAAAACTTGAAGTCAAACACAAAACTAAACCATGTTTTTTTTGGAACTTTGATTTGCATCTTTCATCCCCAAAGTTCAGATTATTCACGAAAATCCCATCATTTTTTTCTTCTTTTTTTCGAAAATGCATATTTTACTCTATCACCCTCATCTTCCTCAAGTATTCACAATATTGTCATTTCCATAAATACACCAACCACCATGAACAACCAATTTGAAGCTCTTAATGCACCTAAAAATATATTTAATTCTTTCTTTCTCAATTCTTATGAACTAAAAACAACATCTCTTGCACTTTCTCTCCATATTCATCCAAAAAAACTCAAGATTTTGATTCTAAAATTTTTATGGTTCATAGAGCCATTGAAGCTTACAATTCTTGGTGGGTCACTTTTGTTTGATATTCTGGGTGCTTGTAGAAGAATTATGTGTGCTAAACAAGTAATCTCACTGGTTGATACTATGAAATCATTTTTTTTTTCTCAGATCTGTTCGTCCAGAGTGGCTGTAGACGACTTACATGGAAGTCTTCTGGTCAATGCAGAAGTTAGTTTTGCAATTGACTTTTAAATGCGTTTTTATAGACGACTTACATGGAAGTCGTCCATCTTTGTTTGTTAAAAAAAATTTTGAGACGACTTCCATGTAAGTCGTCTAGTGTAAATGGGTTAGTTTTGCATTTGACCGGATTGTGTCAGACATTTGACTTTTTCTGGATGACTTACACGTAAATCGTCCAGTAAAAAATTAAAAAATCAATATTTTGTTATACCTAGACGACTTACATGGAAGTCGTCTGAGGTTAGTTTTGCATTTGAAAAATAAAACAAAAAAAATTATTTTTTTCCAGACGACTTACACGGAAGTCGTCCGTCAGACGACATATATTGAAATCGTCCATGATTTTATTCCGAGATTCTGATCAAACCTTGCTTATCTTGGATGACTTTCATGTAAGTCGTCGGATGGACGACTTCTCTGTAAGTCGTCGGATGGACGACTTCCGTGTAAGTCGTCGGATGGGCGACTTCCGTGTAAGTCGTCTAGAAAAAAATATTTTTTTTTGTTTTATTTTTCAATTGCAAAACTAACCTGAGACGACTTCCCTAGGTATAACAAAATATTGATTTTTTAATTTTCTATTGGACGACTTACGTGTAAGTCGTCCGGGAAAAGTCAAATTTCTGACACAATCCGGTCAAATGCAAAACTAACCCGTTTTCCCTAGACGACTTACATGTAAGTCGTCTCGAGTTTTTTTTTTAACAAACAAAGATGGACGACTTCCATGTGAGTCGGCTAGGTTAAAAATCAATTGCAAAACTAAACTAAATGGATGACTTCCTAGAAGTCTACCAGATGACCTCCGTGGAAGTCGTCTGCGTCAATGTTTAATAAACTTTCATTTTCTCTAAAACTATAAAGACTTTTTATTTTATTTTTTGTTAATTCATGTATATTAGTCAATATTGGTGCTACTGAATAAAATTTATAACTTAATTGGTTATATTTATGAGGTTACCAACATTCATGCTTAGTAAAGTTTCTAGCTAATTGAAAAGACTTCCACGGAAGTTTTCTACGTTAGTTTTTTTAAATTTGTTAAGTAACTTTAAGATATGTTTATTTAATTTTCAAAAGTGTTAAGTAACTTCAAGAATATCAAGTAACATGGTTTGATGTGTCTTCTCAGATCATAAGATATACTTTTTACTTATGTATCTAATGAAAGTGTTCTAGCTTTGAACTTATGTAATGTTTTATCTTTTGTGAATTTGACTAAGTTTTCTTGAGAATTATTCTCCCTTAGTTGTAATAAATTTGATTAATTTTCTGTGTTATTGTGTTTTGCTATTGATGTAGTATCAATAATTTCAATTATGTCAAGTAATTTTGGCAAAAAAATATCGTGGAAAATGAACATATTTACCAAACTTTTTCATTAATATCTCTTCAAATTTACAAAAAAAAAGTCACAACTAAAGGAGTACACATGAAAATCACAAAATATACCTCAAACAAAACTATTATAGATCATTCCTCTACAAAGACAAGTTTAGACTCTACTTGATATGGAAGAAGACCCCCGCCAGAAGACTTCTTGGAAGTCGTCTGGAAGTCTTTTTGGAAGTCTTCTAGTGCATTATATTTTAGAAGACTTCTGAGAAGACTTCCCATAGGTCTTCCAAAGTCTGATCAAGATCTGAAAAACATGTGTATCAAACCCAGATCTGAAAAACCTGCATATCATATCAGAAAACGTTCAAATGGCTTAAAAACAGAGAAAATGAGTGGAAAATTAGATAGACATACTTTTATAAAACACGCAAATGAGTGGAAAATTAGATAGACATACTTTTATAAAACACGCAAAGTACATATCCAAGTGGAAGATGAGAACCACTTGATTAAAAACCTGCAACAAAAAGATAGATTAGTGAGAAAGACATGAGACAAAAATGAAAAATTTATATAAAGTTTAGTGTTTTCAAATCAAAGAGATTAGAGTGGATTTGAAGAGTTTTAGTTTGGGAAAAAATGTATGAACTTTATGCAACAAAAGGTTATCAAATGAAGAAAAATCAGACGTAAAAACTTACCAAAACGCTCAGATCTATTATGAAAGGGAGACATGGGAGAAGACTCTGTCAGAAGACTTCCTGGAAGTCGTCTGGAAGTCTTCTAGCCCAGAAGTCTTTCAGAGATGAAAAACCTGCATATCCAGATCCAGATCTGAAAAACCTGCATCTCCAAAAACGTTCAAATGACTTAAAAACAGAGAAAATGAGTGGAAGATTAGATAGATCTACCTTTATAGAACACACAAAAATACATATCTAAAATTAATAAATCTACCTTTAAATGAGTGGAAGATGAGAACCATGTGATGAAAAACCTGCAAAACAAGATAAACTAGTGAGAAAGACATGAGACAAAAACAATAAATTGATATAAAGTTTGGTGTTTGTAAGTTCAAAGAGATTATAGAGAGGTTGGAGAGTTTTAGAATGAGGTACATACCATTTTTGTTGCAGTCATTTGAGAGAAGTAGAGAGAATGTGTAAATTTTTCTTTATACATGGAGATAAAAATTCCAATAAGGTTTAAATATTTTCGATCAGAAGATTTACTAGACGACTTACTTATAAGTTGTCCATAAGACTTCAATATTTTTAGCGGAAAACTAAAATATTTTTAGTGGGAAACTAAAATATTTTTAGCGGGAGTTAGAAGACTTTCAAAGAAGTCTTCTAATCGCCAGACGACTTATATGTTAGTCGTTTAGACCCTAAACATATCCCCTAAACTAAATTAAACTTAAAAATGTTTAATATACACAGAAATAATCACATGCAGGTAAAAATTTAATTTTTCAAAAAAACATTTAAGCTTTCGAAAATCTAACCCTAAGAATACATATAATATTACAACATATGTTGCCAAACCCTAGACCAAAGAATATCATGATTCACTACATTCCCTCATCTATGTTGAAAACAATTCAATTTTATTATATCTTAATTTATATCACTTAAAATTGTTTATAATTACATGATTTTAGTTTTTCGCTTATCAATATATTTTTTACAAAATTTATAAATTATTTTTAAGATCAACTATACCAGACGTCTTCCGTGGATGTCGTCCACAAGACTTAACAGAATCTCAGAAGACTTAGCAGAGCTATATTCGTAAAAATGAGTTCTGTTTTTTTGTTTGGTCACAAGGGGCTGACTGTAATTTCACAAGGCTTTTGAGTTATTTTTACATTTGATTCAAGTTTGGGTATACTTTTGAAATCAAAATCAAGTTTTGAGTCATATTTGGTAAATCCCCCATGAATATAACCATTTTCACACCTTTTTAGAACCTCTTAAATATCTATTTAATTTTTAGAATAAAAGACACATTATCAAACGAAAAGATAACTCTTTCAAAAATTATATTGTTCTTATAATGAAAGATACATCATTGTAAAAAGATGCATCATTATATATTTTTATTTTAAAACTTATAAAATTTTATGATTAAAAACAAATCATTTTAACATTTGTTTGAAAAGACTCATCAATGAATGTGATAATGAAAAAACACATCAATTTTAAGACACATCATTTAACATGAAAACTTGTGTCTTTTTATTTTTATTTTGCTCATATCTATTTAGTACTTCACATAAATATTTACAATTATTTTATACCTAAAAGTCAATGTATTAGTATGATAATTTGAATCTCTTAAATTATTTTACATGAAAACTTGTATCTCTTAATTTTTATTATGAAAAGTTGCATTTATCAGATAAAAAGTTGTGTCTTTTCGTTTTACGTTGCTCATATTAATTTATTAAAACTTCATATAAATATTTGAAAATTTTATCTATAAATCAGTGTATAAAGATGAAAATTTAAACATCTTAAGTTTTTTACATGAAAAGTTGCATCTCTTAAGTTTTTTACATGAAAAAATTGTTTGTATTATTTTTTGAGATGAAAATGGTGTCTTTTCACTTTAACTTTGCTTAAATCTATTTATTTATTAATATTTCACATAAATATTTTTTAAAAATTATATTTAAAAGTCAGTGTATTAATATAAAATGTCGAATCTCTTAAGGCATTTACATGAAAAGTTATATTTATTATTTTTTATATGAAAAGTTGCATCTATTGGTTATGTATTTTCAAATATATACATATATTTTTTATTTTATAAAAAAACAATACAAATCATATTTACATTGGCTCTCTAACTACTTTGCTAATATCCATTTATTAAAACTTCATATATATATATATATATATATATATATGTGTGTATATATATATATATTTGCAATTGTTATATCTAAGTCAGTGTATTAATGTGAAAATTTGCATCTCTTAACCTGTTTACATAAAAATGTGCATTTAATCAGTTTTGGATATTAAATATGAATCTATCGTTTATGTCTTTTCAAATATATATTTATTCTGTATTTTATAAACTTTATAATACAAATCATTTTACTTTGGCTCTCTAACTATTACCATTTGAAGTTTGTGTTTGATCGGTTATAATTGGAATCCCGAAGAATGAATAGATGTGTTTTTCATTATAAATTTGCTCATATGCATTTATTAATACTTCACATAAATATTTACAATTGTTTAGTTGCATCGCTTAAGGTCTTTACATGAAAAGTTGCATATATTATTTTTTGAGATGAAAAGTTATGTTTTTTTACTTTGCTCATATCTATTTATTAATACTTCACAAATTTTTTTTAAAATTTTTTAATATAAAATCCAGTGTATTAAAATAAAAATTTGAATCTCTTAATTTTTTTACATGAAAAGTTGCATCTCTTAATTGTTTTACCTGAAATTTGCATTTATTAGGTTTTGAGATGAAAAAATGTGTCTTTTCACATTTACTTTATTCATGTCTATTTATTAGTATTTTAGATAAATATTTAAAATTGTTTAATATCTAAAATTAAATGTATTGATATGAAAAAATCGAATCTCTTAGGCTTATATATGAAAAGTTGCATTTATTAGTTTTTGTGATGGAAAGTTACATCTATACCTTATGAAAAGACACAACTCTTAAAATTAATACATTTTAAAAATGAAAAGAATAAAAACACACAACCTATCTTATTATATAAAGAAGAGTTTACTCTCTGCTTAGAGAGACACCTAGGATGCCACATAGAAAAGTCATCTTCTAACAGTTCGACACGTGTCCCTCTGTTCAAAAACTCACCGTTTTATTAACTTGGTAAACCAATTGAGGTGGCTTATCTATATGTTAAAAACAAAAGCCCATCCCAATTGTTCAATGAATACATCATTTTCGAGAAGGCAACCATTGGCGTTCACCGTCTCCTTTGATCTCTGCATATTTGAACCGCCCTTGGAGTCCCTGTATGGTGCTCTGAGACAACCCTTCGTGAAGAATCTCTCGAATCAAGCTTGGTTCGTGTCATTTCGGTTGAGATTCTTCCCCTATGAACTGTTACGGATGCATTGATTCATCGCAATTAATGACGTTCTTAACTCATTCAACCCACCACAAGCACGTTTCCTCATTCAATGCTCTCTACAAACGATGAATCTCCAGCTATAAAAAGATGAACCTTCATCCCGTAGACAGATCACCTTGTAACGAACAATTAGTGGAAAAAGTCTTCGTTTTTCATGTTTTACAGTCTGATTCCATCTCACTCCTTCTGCAAGATGTTGCTTTAGGCTAGGCTATGTGAAGAAGGTTTTGGAGATGTCTAGCAACAGAGCAATAACAACAGTTGTAAGAAAAGATTTAGAGCCAAATTCTCTAATGAGAAACTTAAGAGCCAATCTTCATGCTAATAATATCTTTTATGTTTTCAGGTTCTGAGCCAACATTATAGATGAAGCTTCAGCCGCGTTAAGAATGTGTTCTATTTTGTTTTAATAACATGCCAATGTTTTTATCCCTATCTATATATCTGATATGACCTTTTTTTTTGTTTACTGATTTTGATTCAATCAATGTAACTCAATCAAATCCTTTTGAAGTTAAACCATTTACGTTGGATGTTTAATTCATTTTTGATCAAGTACTCGAAATAGCAAGTACTCGTTTTTAACAAGGCAAGTACAAGTCAAAAATTTTATTACTCATACAAAGCAAGTCAAATCGCAATTACACACAAAATAGCAAGTATTCACCTTGTGCCCAGCCCTAGTTACAAATACTTTGAAGATATTCAAATGAAATGTTGCCAACAAATAACTGTTGGAAAGATCATTTGTGTTTGGGAAGCAAAAATCCTAAACAAAATAATAAAGTTATTAGTCTTAATTTTATTCTACTAGATGAAAATTTGTATTTTTGTTTCTTACAAATTTTTTTCCATGAGCACATGTTTAGACTACCCGGACGACATTGGTTTCGACGTTGGTCATCGTAATTTCATTTCTTCTTTGTGTCTTCAGATTTAATCTCTTGATTGCACTTTTTCGTTGCAATTTTTTAATCACATCCTTTCATCTTTATCAAACTCTTTCATCAACCAATAATCCCAATATCATCACATTAGTTTTTTTAGTGATATATCAAATCCTTTGTTTTTTTACTCTCGTCCGATTCCAAAATCGTTTTTAGCTTTCCATCATAACCACTATCGGTGAAAACATCATGTATGTTCTTTCTATGTCCATCATTGTCTCAACTAGGAGGAAAACATAGGCTTCATATGCGTTAATGAGCTTTTTTGTATTTGAAATAATACTTAAACTAATTTATTTTAATAGCAAAAAACAAGTGTTAAAATTAATATAATTGAGTTTTTTTAATGAAAATACACAACTTTTTTTATAATGAAACAATACAACTCTGAAGATGAATACATTTCAATTTTTATGAAAAGTACAATTGTCAATATTAATTAGGATTCCTATTAATAGTAGGAATTTCATTTAATGTCAAAGATAGTGTCTTTTAATTTAAAAACTGAAATTAGTTTTGAAAATTTGTCAAATTATGAAATGATATGGGTATCTATAGTATGTCTTTTCATTATAATATCACTAGGGTAGGCCGGGCGGGTAAACAAATAATATAAATATATTTAAAATGTTTAACTTATTTTCAACTGAAATTAAATTAATTTTCATGTTTTTTATTAAAACAATTTATCAATTTATTTGAATATTTATTTTAAAAACCATAAACTTATTTATTTATTAAAAGTTTAATAGAAAATTATTATTTTGCTATAGTTTTAGTCTAACTACAGATGATTCAAATTGTTTGTATTTTTATTTTATGTTATGTGTTTTAACTTTTAACAAAGAAATACTGCATACGTAGCTTTAGTCACTGAATAACCCAAAAAAAACTTTGATCTTGTACCGAAAAGGCATTGGTCGTTTCTTAATAAAGTAATTAACTCTCGCTATGTCGTGGGCATGTTTATTATGTTAATCTCTCTTCCGTATTGTATACAAACCTAACGTCTTTTCTAAGACATCCGCGCAAGGCACAAAGCTCATCACCATTGAGCGCAAGCGCTATTTTGAAACCCATGTCATGGGTTTGTACTTTAATTGATCTGATATGACCTTTTTTTTTGTTTACTGATTTTGATTCAATCAATGTAACTCAATCAAATCCTTTTGAAGTTAAACCATTTACGTTGGATGTTCAATCAGTTTCAAACTGCACTCTAGTTGCGACTTGACTTGCTTTGTACGAATAATAAAAATTTTGACTTGTACTTGCCTTGTTAAAAACGAGTACTTGCTATTTCGAGTACTTGATCAAAAATGAATTACTTGCAAGTTACTTGCCCCGCTTTCTTACTTACTATTTACGAGTAATTTTGAACTATTTAAGAATTTTTCTGAGTATTTAAGAACTACTTACTAGATAATAATCTATTAGAAAAAGACATGGAAGTTTATTTTATCTATTCTACTTAACATAACATGTGAACTCATTTAAACTTAATATTTTTTCATATTATAAAGAAGAAAAATAAAAAAAATATATGAATATTTCGATATATAAACATTGTATAAATTTTACGATGACAAAAATGTCTTCTCTAAACAAGTAACGGGTAATAACAAGTCATGTAGTTAAATTTTTAATACTTGTTACTCTAATACTTGACTAGATGACAGATATTTAAAAATCAAGACATATATGAAACAAGAAATAAGTATAAGAAGATTAATGAGTATTTGTGTCCAATCCTAAATGCAAGTAAAAGAAAAGACAAATATAAACAAGTATTTAATAGATCATGTAACAAATAACAAGTAATGGAGTAAGTAACGGGGCGTAACTGAGTCAAGTACTAAAAATAATAATGATACTTGATACTTGACTTGGTCTTACAAGTAATGAAAATTGTCGACTTGTTACTTGCCTTGACAATACCGAGAACTTGAATTTTTAAGGCGGGTACGAATCAAGTAACGAGTTTAAGGCGAATAACGAGTAATGATGCCCAGCCCTATTTGTAACCAACACACACAACTTTTTTTCTTCACCATTCTTATACATTTGTGAAAATTTTACAATAAAAACTCATGGACAAGAACTATCTATAATTACGAAGTCAAGTAAATGTTAAACGGTATGTTTTTCATCCCAAGCATTGCATCTATTTTAAGAGATTGTTAAAATGTATAATTTTATGGAAAAGCCTATTTATAGTTATTCAAACTATTTATAGTTATTCAGATAATAGGTAGATATTTTATAATGATATCTTTACAATATATTTTAAGGAAACACATCATTTTAAAAAACACATGATTGAAAATATACAACTTTTGACATTAAATAGATTCCTATTATTATTAGATATATAAAAGTTTTTAAAAATCAATTTTCATTAATTTTTTATTTTTTATTTCAAACATTTTAATTTTATTTTTAAAAATGTGAAGTGATTTTTTCTAAAAAAAAGTTTCAAATACCATCATCAAAGGTCATATTTTGATTCATTACTTTTTCACTATAAAATATCATCCAAACTCCACCAAATCCTATTTGATATATTTTATTAACAAAATCCATATTTTCCAATAAGCTGAAATTTAGGGGAACTTATTATACAAATGACTAATTCAATAAGCTTGAATTTCATATAGAATTGTTTTTTCATCCATATAGAATTTATAAATGCTAGAAACGATAAAAGGGAATTTTATAGAAAAATTAAATCCTCTCAAATCCTTGATCTAATAAGACCCCCTTAGAATATTTTAATTATTTTGTAGTTTGTTTTATTTTTTGTTTTGAATATTTTTAGTTAATTTAGGTGGTTTAACTAGTTTTAATTAGATTTTTAATAATTTATATATTCTCAGTATGTATTTGTTAGTTTTTATGTTTTAAAAAAAATACTTTCTGGGCGATTTCAGACATTGGTTATAATCTGATCCGAACCAAATTTTGATGGAACCAAACCGAATCCGACCCAAAAACTAGTAAAACTCAAATGAGACTTATGAGCATAGTATCAAAAATCCGAAAATCCGAATCAACTGAACCGAATCCGACGAGGGCCCCGAAAACCCAAGCCTATGTAAATAGACACTTATATCTCTAGGGTTAACTCTAGACTTAGGGTTTAGATTTGATCCAAAAAAAAAAGAGTTTTGGAGTGTTAGGTTTAGGATTTTTAAAAATAAATAAATAAATATTTAAATATTTTAAATATTATTTAATAGTTTAAAAAGAATCTTCGAATTTCAAACCAAAACAATTCAATTTTTTATAAAAAGTTTGAATTAAATACATTTATTTAAAAATTAAAAAAAAATATTTATTATTTATTTAAATATTTTTTATATTTATATATCAATAAAATAATGGTAGATGCAGTACAAAAATGAAACCTCATACTTTAAGTATTTATGAAAATGTCATTCTACTGAATGTAAACATGAAAAATGGTACAAAAAGAAAAAAATGAGGTAAATGAATAATTCACCCATTAGTAATATTGATTTAAGAGACATTTCCTTTTAAGGGAATCTTCAACAAAGCATCTTATTTTGAGGGTGGGTGGGAGTTGGTTGCTTCAAAAAAACCTCAAATTAATCTATAAAGTTATATGTTAAATTTTAGTCCTCATTTTTAATATAAATTAATCAAGTCATTAATTTTTTATAAATAATACATACACATTAAAATTATTAAACACAATATTTATAAATACAATTTATTATAACATAAAATAACATAAAATAATAATAAAACACACATTAATTCATAAAAATATATAAAAATACAAATTACTCAATATAATTATTTCCATAATGTTATCATATATGATAAATCAATGCATTTCGAAAGTTTCTTCAACATCTTTCTGACATGCTTCTTTTCTTGCTGCAAATAGTTTTTTCCTAGGACTTTGGGGATCGCTTATGGTTTTGACAATGGTCCACCAGTTTGGATAAATAAAATCAGTTAAATAATAGTGCATGTTGTATTCTTTACCTTGAATAGTGTAATTAGGTGGATGAGCGGTACCTTGAGCAAGTTTTGAAAATAAATTAGAGAATTTCAAAACATTAATGTCGTTGTTGCTTCCTATCATACCAAAGTAGGCATGCCATATCTATAGATCATATTCCACAACGGCCCGAGAGTAACCGCGGGTGATCCACTTCGACCTGCAAATTATTCTTCCCATGCAGTTGGACAATTTTCCACTTCCAATGCATAAAATCAAGACTACCTAACATTCCTGGAAATCCCCGTTGTTGACAGATGTTGAGAAGTCTGCTAACGTCTTCTGTTGTTGGTGACCTCAAATATCACTCTGAAAACACTGCTACAATTGCGCGACAAAATCTCTTCATGCATTAAAGTGTTGTAGACTCTCCTATTGTGATGTATTCATCAGTGGCATCAGCGGGCATATCGTATGCCAAAATCCGAATATCAACAGTGACTTTTGTAGAGTAGATAATCCGAGTCTTACAGAACCATCACGTCGTTGAATGAACTAGTTGTCATGTTGTTCAACATCATCGACAATATGAATAAATAATCTCTGAGACATTCAAAATCGACGATGGAACTCTCCTTCACCATATACATGATTAATAGAGAAATAATCATTGTAAAAATTACAATGAGCATTTTCTTTATCACGAAGAAAAACTGCATGACCAGCAATAGAACCTCAATCACTTACGTGATTATTTTCTTCAGTAGGTGAATAAAATGATTATTGTTGAGAAATAAACTGACAGTATTTTGTTCTTCTCTCCTCATTGTTGTATGGACATCTGTTATCCATTGATCAAATTCTGATGAATCTGAACAAGAAGAAGAATTTTGAAAAGAACAAGAATATCAAAGACTAAAATTCATCTTTTATCTGATAAGAAGAAGATAATATTTTCTTTTGTGCATATATTTGTTTTTATAGATATAAATATTACTATTTAAAAGATAAGGAAATCTTTGTAATTTAATCTATGCCATTCAATAGCTTTTCTTTGACACCAACCGTTAGATTAAATTTTATCATTTACCTATCCACATGTTTAGCATATTCAATAGATAAGATAAATATATCTTCATAATTTTATTCTATATTATTCCATAGATTCTCTTTGACATCAACGTTTGATTGAAATTTTGTCATTTTCCTATCCATGTATCTAGTATATATAAAAGATAAGATGAAAATCTCATAGTTTAATCTATACCACGCAATAGATTTTATTTGATATCAACCGTTGGATTGAATTTTTCTGTTATTATCCTATATATAAGTAAAATATACATAGATAATATAGAAAATTTCATAAATTAATTTCTGGCCACTCATTTGGATTCTTATCCACTTATAATTGTGTATAAATAATGGACTTAATCCAATGAATAAAATCACACTTCAACCAATATCTTTCTCTTCTTAAAAATATGGAAAAAAAATAAAGGTTCATCATTCTTTTTTTTGTCATCATATACAGACTCATACTGACTCTGTGAACCAAGCTGGTAACCCTGCATCCATGTGAACGACAAAAGACGGTTGTTTTCTGGCACTGCATGCGAGACTGTCCGCCTTAGAATTCTCCGTTCAAGGTACATGAATAATCTCTATGTTACTGAAACTTTCCTTCAAAAATTTTACGTCTTCCAGATACACTTCAAATACTGGCCATTCTTCTGGTTCCGAAACCATCTTCACCAATTGGGAACAATCCGTAGCAAACGTGACCTGAAAGTGATGCAAATTCATCATACATTCCATCGCCCATATTAGTGCCCCCATCTTCGCATGAAGAGGTGATAAAGATGCCCTAACATTTCTTGCTCCCATCAGACCATCGAAACTCTTTAGGGTACTATACCAACCATGTTCTGAGTAAATATCCTTATCTTTCCATGACCCATCTGTGAAACACCATCGCCCCTAAATGGATTGTAAATTCCTAGTTTCTACTGGTTGTGCTGCCCGATGTGTATTTAGTAGTTGTGCTTCAGCCCAAAGTATTGACTCTGTTTCTGCTATTCTTAGTGTTTCACTGGGATCAATGTCAATATTACTAAACACTTTGTTGTTCCTCCCTTTCCAAATATACCATAAAACCCATGCAAATTGATGATCATCCATTTGTGGAAGTACTCTCCAAAAAAGATGATCCATATTTGTAAAGAGAGAACTAGTGGGGAAGTTATCTGGATTTGATGGTATCTTTGAGAGTGCCCAAACCTGTCTTGCTGGGGGGCATTCAAAAAACACATGATTTATTGACTCCTTTGGAGCTCCACATCTATCACAAGATATATCCCCTTGCATCCCTCTCGCCTTTAGGTTTTTCTTTACCGCTATACATACTGAGAACAATTGTCATAAGAAATGTTTCATTTTTGGTGGACATCACACCTTCCAACAAAACACTTTCAATATATCCAAATAGGGTCCAAAAATTTCTAATGGTTTTTCCTTATCAAGGTAAACTCGTTCTACTTGGTATCCCAACTTTACTGTGTATTTTCCATTATTAGTAAAATGCCATCCATTCATGTCCACCATATGATTCCTACTCAATGGTATTCTTTCGATAATGTTTGCATCATGTGGGCCCACCAAACTCCTAATTACCTGGGAGTTCTATGTTCGTGAATCTGAGTTAATGAGAGCGTCCACTATAAGTTTCGGGTAACTGTTTTGTTGATTTTTGTTTGCTAGGCTCGGGCGAGTGGTTAGAAGCCATGGGTCATTCCATACGGATATAGATGACCCTGTTCCCACCCTTTTAATTAGTCATTTGCTAACCAGAGATCTAGCAGATACAATACTCCTCAAGCCATATGACAGAGAGTATGAGCAGATCGGTTCCAGGGGTGAAGCATTCCTGTAATACCGTCCTTTGAAAAACTCGAGAAAATAAAGTATTTGGTTTTCTATCAATCGCCATAAGTATTAAAATCAATAATATCCTTGAAGCCCAAACCTCCCTCCTCTTTATTTATGCATAATTTATCCCACGATTTCCAATGCATGCCATTTGTGCTTCCCCCTGGGCTCCACCAAGATTGTGCTACCGCACTCGTCAATTTTTTCGCGGTTGCTTTTGGTAACTGATAAACAGACATCACATGATTTGGTAAAGCTGTAACCAATGACTTAATGATCACCTCCTTTCCTCTGGTGAAAAATTTAAATGTCCAGCCATTTATCCTATTGTTCAAACGATCCTGGACAAAACCAAAAACTTTTATTTTGGATCGGCCAAGACTTTCAGGCAATCCTAGATAGGAACCCATTCCTCCTAAATTCTGTATTCCCAAAATCTCTCTCAACTCTTGTCTACTATCCTCCTCAAACTTGTGTCCAAACTGTATGGAAGATTTTTGAAAATTTATTAGTTGACCCGATATCATCTTGTATTCCTTTAATATCCTGAGAATGGTTTGACACTCATCTTTTTGGGCCTTACAAAAAAAGAGGCTATCATCTGCAAAGAGCAGATGAGAAATTGGTGGACAAGCTCTAGCTACCTTCATTCCCATCAATTGTTTTTCTCGCTCCGCTTTCTTAATGTTTGCAATCAAGGCCTTAGTGCACATGATAAATAGATAGGGAGATGAAGGATCTACTTGCCGTAGACCCCTCTGTGGGATTATGAGACCTTGTGGTTGCCCATTTAACAGCACCAGGTATTGAACTGATGAAAATCGATTTTGACTCCTTCTATCTCATTTCTCATGAACTAAAAACAACATCTCTTTCACTTTCTCTCTATATTCATCCAAAAAACCCTAATATTTTGATTATAAATTTTTTAAGGTTCATAGAACCATTCAAGTTCATGATTCGTGGTCATTAACAAGTAGGTTGCTTTGGTGGTGAAGTATTGTGTGGTTGGAGAAGCTAAACAAGTTAACTCATTGGTTAAAGCTACGAAATCAATTTTTGTTCCAGATCTGTCCGTCAGAAGACTTCCGTGTAAGTCTTCTCCGGCGAGAAGACTTACACGGAAGTCTTATGGTCAACGCATAGGTTAATTTCGCAATTGACTTTATGTGTGTCTTTTAGAGACGACTTCTCTGGAAGTCTTCCGGTTTTCTTTGTTTTCAAAAAAAAAATAGAAAAGGCTTCCCGGTAAGTCGTCTAGGATAAACAAGTTAGTTTTGCATTTGATCGGATTATGTCAGAAATTTGATTTTTCCTAGACGACTTACACGGAAGTCGTTCAACAGAAAAATAAAAATTAAATATTTAATTTTTCCTAGACGACTTCCAAATAAGTCGTTTCAGGTTACTTTTGAAATTGAAAAATAAAACTTAAATATTTAATTTTATCCGGACGACTTCCATGTAAGTCTTCCGGTAGACGACTTACACGGAAGTCTTCCAGAATTTTATTCCGAGATTCTGGTCAAACCTTAGTTATAACATAAGACTTCTGTGTAAATCTTATGCCATAAGACTTACATGGAAGTCATCCGGATAAAATAAAATATTAAATTTTATTTTTCAATTGCAAAAGTAACCTGAAACGATTTATATGGAAGTCGTCTAGAGAAAAATAAATATTTAAATTTTATTTTTCTGTTGGACGACTTCCGTGTAAGTCATCTAGGAAAAGTCAAATGTCTGACACATAAAGTCAATTGAAAAACTAACCTATGCATTGTCCAGAAGAATTCTGTCTAAGTCTTCTGGACGACTTTCGTGGAAGTCGTCTACTTCAACGTTTAATAAAATTTCATTTTCTCTAAAACTATAAAGATTTTTTTACATTTTTTTGTTAATTCATATATATTAGTCAATATTGGGGCTCCTGAATGAATTCATAACTTAATTGGTGATAATTATGAGGTTAACAACGTTTATGCTTATTAATGTTTCTAGCTAATGAGAGTAGACTTTCCCAGAAGTCTTCTACGTTAGTTTTTATAAAACTTGTATTTTCAACTTGAAGATATATATTTTTTAACTTTCAAAAGTGTTGTAACTTCAAGAATATCAAGTCATATGGTTTAATCTGTCTTCTTAGATCATAAGATATACTTTTTAACTTTCATGAAATTTGAAAATTTAATTTTCACTTATAATTTGAGTTTTCCGCTTAAATTATAATTTCCCGCTTAAATTTCCCCCTTATATTTAAAAGTTTCGCTTGAAATTTAAGTCTTCTGAGAAGAAGTCTTCCGAAAGACTTCTCAGAAGACTTCTAATGAAACTGTTATAGGTTTGAACTAATTTAATGTTTGATCTTTCGTGAATTTGACTAAGTTTTCTTGAGAAATTTTCTCTATTAATTGTAGTAAATTTGACTAATTTTTTGTATTATTGTGTTTTGCTATTGAAGTTGTATCAATAACTTCAATAATGTCAAGTACTTTTGGCAAGATAGTATTGTAGACATGAACATATTTACCAAATTTTTTTATTAATATCTTTTCAAATTTACAAAAGAATTCACAACTAAAAAAATACACATACAAATTACAAAACAGACCATAAACAAAACTATTATAGTTCATTCCTCCACAATGACAAGCTTAGACTACACTTGACATGGGAGATGACTTTTTCAGAAGACTTCTAAGAAGTCGTATAGTGCATTAAATGTTAGAAGACTTCCGAGAAGACTTCCCTAGAAGTTTTCAAAGTCTGTCTCATATCTGAAAACACTGCATATCCAAAATCATTCAAATGGCTTCAAAACATAGAAAAAAATTAAAACCTTGTAATAAAAAAATTAAAACCATGTAATTAAAAATTAAAACAACCATAAGAATTTTCAAAAAATAATAGCTCTAAGCAACAAGAGGTTACCAAATAAGAAAATATGATTTCTAGATCTACCTTTAAAGGAGTTGAAGATGAGAACCATGTAATGAAAAACCTATAAAACAAAATGAATTAGTGAGAATGACATGAGATAAAAAAAAATGATAAATTGATATAAAGTTTGGTGTTTACAAAAAATGATAAATTGTGAAAAAGATAAGAGCTTTAAGCAACTAGAGGTTACCAAATGAAAAAAAAAAAATCAGACATATAAACTTACCAAAACATTCAGATCTTAAATGAAAGAGGAGACATGGAAGAAGATTCCACCAGAAGTCTAGTGCATTAAATGTTAGAATACTTACGAGAAGACTTCCCTGGAAGTCTTCTACGTTGTCTCAGATCTGAAAAGCCTACATATCCAAAAGCATTCAAATGGTTTCAAAACATAGAAAAACTTCAAAAATAAGGTACAAGCTTAAAATGACCAAAAGAGTTTTCAAAAGGTAAGAGATTTAAGCAACAATAGGTTACCAAATAAGAAAATATTATTTATAGATCTACTTTTAAAGGAGTGGAAGATGAGAACCATGTGATAAACCTGCAAAAACAAAATAAATCACTGAGAAGACATGAAACAACTATAAATTGATATACAGTTTGGTGTTTTTAAATTCAAAGAGATTAGAGAGAGGTTGGAGAGTTTTAGAATGAGAAACATTACATTTTTGTTGCAGTCATTTGAGAGGAAGAGATAAAATATGTAATTTTTCTTTATAAAGGGAGACAAAAATTCCAATAAGGTTAAATTTTTTCGATTCAGAAGACTTTCAATTAAGTCTTCCAAGAAGACTTTCCTAGAAGACTTTCAAGTAAAACTTCTAGAAAATAAAATATTTTTAGCGGGAAGCTATAATATTTTAGCGGGAAACTAAAATATTTTTTGTGTGAGTTAAAAGACTTTCAGGGAAGTCTTATAACTGATAAAATACTAATCACCAGAAGACTTCCTGGAAGTCGTCTAGAAACAAACATTTCATTAAACTTAAAAAGTGTTTAATATACACAAAACTAAACATATATATGTCAAAATTTATTTTTTTTCAAAAAAAATGTTAAGCTTCCAAAATCTAACCCCAAGAATACATACAATACTACAACATATGTGGTCA
Source organism: Brassica oleracea var. oleracea (assembly GCF_000695525.1). Classification (NCBI taxonomy): domain Eukaryota; kingdom Viridiplantae; phylum Streptophyta; class Magnoliopsida; order Brassicales; family Brassicaceae; genus Brassica; species Brassica oleracea. The sequence goes on along the minus strand of NC_027749.1, from coordinate 28,722,084 downwards.
AACCCTAAACCAAAGAATATCATGACTCACTAATTTCACTCATCTATGTTGAAAACAATTCAATTTCATTATATTTTAGTTTATATCATTTACAACTGTTTATAATTACATGATTTTAATTTTTTTCCTATCAAAATATTTTTTACAAGATTTACAAATTATTTTTAAAATCAACTATATGAGAAGACTTCCAGGAAGCCTTCCAGAAGACTTCCAGGTCCTCAGAGGACTTACAAAATCTTAGAAGACTTTACGGGGTTATATTCGTAAAAATGAATTATGGTTTTTTGTTTGGTCATAAGTTGCTGGCTGTAATTTCATTAGCCTTTTGGGTTACTTTTGCATTTGATTCAAGTTTGTGACACTTTTAGGGTTAAAATTAAGTTTTGAATCATATTTGCCAAATTCCCCCAATTTTTATAGATATTTAAATTTATAAATTTATATTTAAATATTTACTCAATATAAGGATAAGACTAATCCATTTTCTAAATTACTAAACATATTTTAAAATTTAGTTACAAGAACATAATTTAATTAAGTGAACGAGCCATTAGGTTAATAAATAATTTTAATGTGACTTAGATGTTTCTAAATTAAAAATAATAATTTAATAGTATAAATTTATTATTTATTAAAATGAAAAATTATTTCTATTAAATAAACTAAATCTATATACGTCATACTTCAAAATATTAACTAAAAAGATAAATCACAATTCTTAGAAAATTAATGAACTTAGATTAAAAATAGTATAAGTACAATCTTTGTTATTGTTGTCATATTTTATTTTTTATGTTTTTATTCCAGTTATGAATTATCATTGTCCACGATTATATTATGAAATATTAAAGATTGCAATGATTGTCAATTAAACATTGGAATGGTTAACTAGTAGTTGCAATGGTAACATCAAAAGTTAGAATGGTTTATCACCAAAGTCTAAAATTAGGAACAACTACAATGTTTCATGACCAATGATTTCAATGGTTTAGAAGATGCAATCACCAACAGTTGCAATTAATTATCCCTATAATTGAGGTAGTTCATTAAGTGGTTTCAGAAATTCAGTTAAACTAGACATTGACCCGCGCGACCGCACAGATATTTATTTTCAGTAATTTATTTGTGTTTGTACTAAATATTATATTCTTATTACATAGTTGTTGTAATATAACATGATGAAAGATAAGAATTAAAAAAATTAATTATTTTTTTTGTTTTACTGCAAATTGTATCACCAATAATGGGTATCATATAAATAAATTCAACATTTATTTAATTAGACTTATGTCTAATATATATAGAAAATAATTTTGTGAATCAAAAGTACGAAAAAGAGACAATGATGAGTTAGTATGCTATTAAAAATGATACATTAATTATAAAATTTGTATGAAAATAAATTGATTGTTCAACTTATTTCAAATTTGTAACATATAACCAATAAAATTTTAAAATTTAAAGAAAAAAAACTCAATTTAATTTATCTGATAAAGACATTAATAATGGGCTTTAGTTTCTGTACATTTCATTTAACAATTTTGTAAAACCAATAATTGTTAATGGCCCATTAGTTCAAAGCCCATTTATAATTATTTTTTTACGGGAAACCTAATAATAAAACGTGTATTGGCAACGTGCTAACAATCACTTCTATCTCTGTTTTCTTTTTTATTGATGGAGTCGATGTTAATTAATACACGAAACAACCATGAAATCCGTTAATCATCTAGTCACTGATTATTATAAATTCAATACTGGGCTTTACTTCTTTCCGGGCACTCTTCAATAGGAAGGTTATGTTGTGTCTTAAATATGTGAGTTTTTTTGTCCATGATGCAAGTATTTTTACCATACTGAAAACATTTGAACGCGTATTAGAAACCATAATTATGAAAAGCATACAAAAATTAAACGGCCGTAGAACTTACTGTCTCATAAAGACTATTTCAAGTGTCTCGTCAGGTGTACGGGAGTTTTGTTTCGGCGAGTGAATGAGTTTAATTTGCACACGCCATCCGTTTTTGTAAGGTTTAACCTTGTGAAGCAATGTAAAACTTTTGTTTGTTGACATGGTGGTTGTCTTTGTGATAGAAGGTGGTATTGAAAAGCGTTTGGAAATGAAACTATATATAATGGCAAACTAAAACCCTTGGGCAAGAGAATATCCGCTAACTACGTGAATTAAATTGCACAATATATTGGGTGTATAAAATATTTGTAAGAAATTTTTTAAGATTCTTTAAAATGTATATAATATAAATAGGAAAATTTAGAAAATAACTAATTAAAATATATGTAACTTTTCGAATGAATAGATACATCTTTAGACATTTCTACAACCTCTTAAAAATCTCTGCAATTTTCAGAATAAAAATAAAAATCTTTAGGCAAAATATAACTCCTTAAAATCTATGTAACTTTAGAATGAAAAACACATCTTTAAATATTTTGACAACCGCTTCAAAACAAATGCAACTTTAAGATGAAAAACACATCTCTAAACATTTTAAAATTAATATTATTCGTACATACCTCAACACGTCGTTCTCTTTTTTACTTAAATTATCACCTGCTAAAAAGTATGTTCTGTATGATAAATAGTTTTTGGCATCAACTATTTTATGTTTAAGCGAAATTTTGGGTTTGTCCAACAAAAAGGTTTTAGACCTAAAAGATGCAATTATTAATATATTAAATTTAAGTAAATATATAATATTTTAAAAATAATGAAATCACCCAACAAAAAGTACTATCAGATTATTTTAGTATTTTAAAAATTATTTCAAAATGTATACAAAATAAATATAAAAATGAATTGAAATAGAATTTCTTAAAAAGCTTTGCAACTTTTATGATGTAAAGACAACCTTAGAATATTCTCATTAATTTTTAGAAATCACGAAGTTGCATAGCTTTGTGGATGGAAAACATATATCGGCAAAAGAACAAAAACCCCAACAGTATTTCTTAGAAACAAAGCTAGAGAATGTGGAAAGGAAACTCGTGAATAGAAATCTGGATGGTTGTGCTTAAATCAACCAGAAAAATCAACGATGCACTTAAATTATCATAGGTGTTATAAATCATTAAGTGGATGGTCCATAACCAAGACAAGAAGAGAAAGCCCATCGACCATGACAAGGCCCACACGCAGGATGAGAGGCGGCCAAGAGTTCTTAGTCGGCCACGACTTTCCTTTTCTATGTTTTAGTAGTTTTCCTAATTCTAGTTGGATTAGGTTTTGGATACTTTCCTTTTTACTTATCTTGTAATCTCCTATATAAAGGGACCTTATGATTCATTAATAATAAACACAATTTCCTCATTCTTTTACAATACGTTATCAGCACGATAGACTCCAAAAACCTTGAGACAAAATCAAAACTCCTAAACCCTAGAAGACCTAAGCCGGCGACGATCTAAAGCCTCCTCCGTCTCGTCTCAACTCCGACGATCAAGCTCAGTACCTAGACGTCCCTTGTTCGTGTCCGACGTCCTCAGCCTCAGCTCAGCTTGCATCCGGTCCAGTTCACGTTCCCGACCAGACGAAACTGCATTCGCGACAAGCAACAGCTCGCGATCGTTCTCAGCCTGCGACCCGAGAGGAACCGTCTTGCGTCCATCCGTCTCAGATCTTAGGAGGTCCGGTTCAGACCTACAAAACAAAGGTATACAGACTAAATCTGAGAACATAATGATCAAAACCTAAAACCCCTAATCCATTATTATGGAAAACCGATTGTTCTTGATCAAACCCTAAAACCGGTATAACCTAAATCGACAATCTCATAACTAGTCATAGAAATCGATTCCTTAGAACATGTGATTGTTTTTATTGATTGTTCCTGATCTGAATTTAAGAAACCCTAATCTTGGAATCGAAACCCTAAAACCCTAAATAGCTTAAATTCGATTGTTGTTCTTGTTTTGATTGAATGATTGATGATCTGAGGTTATAGGATTGATAGATTGATTGCATAATCTGAATCTCAAATTTGAATTCTAAAGGCCTTGAAACCTTGATCACATATTGCTAAAACCGACTTCTAGCATTGTTTAAATCAAAACCCTAATTTCATAAAATAGAAATCGAATTGGCTAAGGTTGTTTGCATGACATCTAAATCTGAATATGAATTGCATTCTTCTTGATTATCAACCAGCATATAGATTATACAAACTCGAATTGGTT
>NC_027749.1:28716381-28716949 GCF_000695525.1 Brassica oleracea var. oleracea | reverse complement strand
GCGGGATGAGTAACCATTGGGCCAAGAATTGTAGAACCCCTAAGCATTTATGTGAACTCTATCAAGAGAGCCTTAAGAACAAGAACCCAGAAGCCCATATGGTTCATGATAATGGGTATGATGCTGATGATGATTTTGACCACGAAAAGGATGATCTTATGGATCATGAGACATCAGATTGTCTTAAAGACTAAATTCGAATTTGTTTGATTGTTTTATGATTGATTTGTGTTTCATTACTATTTGATGTTTTGAATTTATAATATGAAGTTTTATTTTAAAGTTTTATAAAAGTCTCTGAGATTATAAATCTTATTATATATAGAATGAATGATGAGATGAGTATACTTGTGGTGGATAGTGGATCAAGTCACACAATTCTTAGAGACAAAAGATATTTCATAAATCTCAAAATGTAAAATGCTAATATACATACCATTGCGGGTGTAGCCAGCCTTATTGAAGGCCACAACCAAGCATACATACTGATGCCTAAGGGCACTCATCTAGAGATCAAAAATGCTTTATATTTCCCCAGCTCTAAAAGAAGCTTATTGAGTTTCAAGGA
>NC_027749.1:28710524-28716313 GCF_000695525.1 Brassica oleracea var. oleracea | reverse complement strand
AAGGCAATAGAAAGATCCTAGAAACCATACCTGCAATGTCTACTGGTCTATACTATGCAAAGATCAGTATGATCGAGGCTAATGCCTGCAAAAATTTCACTCTATGGCATAACCGGCTTGGCCATCCCGGTACTAGTATGATGCGAAAATTTATGATGAATTCTCAAGGGCACACATTCAAAAGAGTTATCCCAAACAATTTCACATGTGTAGCATGCACACAAGGGAAACTCATTACTAGGCCATCACCAGCCAAAGTGAATAAGGAAATCATAAATTTTCTGGAAAGGATTCAGGGGGATATATGTGGACCAATAACCCACCTTGTGGGACATTTAGATATTTCATTGTCCTGATTGATGCATCGACCAGATGGTCGCATGTTTGCCTACTATCCACACGAAATTTGGCATTTGCAAGGCTGCTTGCTTCGATCATAAGACTGAGAGCACATTTTCCAGATTTTCCTTTAAAGACTATACGTCTAGACGGTGCTGGTGAGTTCACGTCCCAAGCGTTAAATGAGTACTGTATGTCCATGGGGGTAAGTGTGGAACACTCCGTGGCACATGTACATACACAGAACGGCTTGGCCGAGTATTTTATCAAACGCATACAGCTGATTGCCCGACCATTACTCATGAGGTCTAAAATCCCGGTATCAGCATGGGGACATGCAGTATTACATGCAGCAGAACTGATTCGTATCAGGCCATCTAGTGAGCATAGATATTCACCATCCCAATTACTCACAAGTCATGAGCCAGACGTGTCCCACATCAAAATATTTGGATGTGCCGTTTACGTTCCAATTGCTCCACCACAGAGAACTAAAATGAGACCACAGAAAAGGATGGGAATATATGTTGGATATGACTCCCCAACCATTATAAAGTATCTTGAGCCAACCAAGGGTGATTTATTTAAGGCCAGATACGCAGACTCACACTTTGATGAGTCCACATATCCGACCTTAGGGGGAGATAACAGCCGGTTAGTAAGGACACCAAGAGATGTCAAACCAGTGAGATACAAATGGGTCTTTGTGAGGAAGATAAATGAGAAAGGAGAAGTAGTGAGATACAAAGCACGACTTGTAGCACAAGGATTCTCACATAGACTGACCCGAATAGAGTGACTAAGTCATACATACCGGCTTGTAATGCAACTCTAAGAATAGATGTCCAGAAGGGACAAGGTCAAGTTGCTACAGAGTCTAAACAATATTTGAAACGTGGTAGACCAATTGGTTCCAAAGATAAGCAACCTTGGAAGTACAAGAAAGGTGCTGGATCCGAGGGCATTAAGGAAACCGTCCATGACAGTGATGGACTGGCTGTGCCGACCAAACTGGTCGAGCCGAGTGGGCCGGCCATAACAACTGAACCGGTTGGACCAATTATGCCATAAAATGAGGTTCGGAACGCTGAACTTCATGGTACACCAGGTCCGGATAATCAAGAGATCTCGATCAATTATATAATGTCTGGAACACAATGGAACAGAAAAGATATCGACGTCGATGATATATTTGCATACAAGGTAGCACTTGAGATCATGGATATAAATGAGGATCTAGAACCCACGTCCATATATGAGTGCACTCAACGATCATATTGGATCAAATGGAAAGAAGCTATAAACGTGAAGTTAGAATCATTAAGGAAAAGAGGCGTTTTTTGCCCTATAATTGTGACACCAAGAGATGTCAAACCAGTGGGATACAAATGAGCATTTGTGAGGAAAAGAAATGAGAAAGGAGAAGTAGTGAGATATAAAGCACGGCTTGTTGCACAAGGATTCTCACAGAGACAAGGAATAGACTATGAGGAGACTTACTCTCCTGTGGTGGATGCAACTACATTACAATTTCTAATCAGTCTGGCTAGGTTCCAAAGATAAACAGCCTCGGAAGTCCAAGAGAGGTGCTGGACCCGAGAGCATTAAAAATTTATATGGTCCACTGGATAATGAAATCTATATAAAAGTTCCAGAGGGTATTGAGCTCAAAGATAAAAAAGGTTCTCGAGAACAACATTGTATTAAGTTGAATAAAGCCTTGTACGGTTTTAAACAATCAGGTCGAATGTGGTACAATAGATTATCAGAGTACCTAGTGAAAGAGGGTTATAAGAACAATCCAATAAGTCCATGTATTTTTATCAAGAAATTTGACAACAAGGGCTTTGTAATCATGTTGCTATATGTGGACCCTGAATATAATAGGAACCCCTGGAGAGATTTCCCAAACATTTGAATGTCTAAAGAAAGAATTTGAAATAAAAGACTTAGGAAAAATTAAGTTATGTTTGGGCCTGCAACTTGAGTATGTAAACAATGGAATCCTTGTGCATCAGTTGGCATATACTAAAAAGATACTCAAGAAGTTTAATATGGACCAGGCTCATCCCCTGTCGAGTCCTATGGTCGTGAGGTCTCTCGACCTAGAGACAGATCCGTTTGGACCAAAGAAACCGGACGAGAAAGTGCTCGGTCCGGAAGTGCCTTACTTAAGTGCCATTGGAGCTTTAATGTACTTGGCTAGCCACACTAGACCAGACATTTGTTTTGCCGTGAATCTATTATCTAGATTTAGCTCTTGTCCAACTCAGAGGTACTGGAATGGAATAAAACATCTGTTCAGATACCTGCAAGGAACAAAAGATCTCGGTTTGTTCTATACCAACCGGCCAAGAGAAAGCTTAGTTGGATATGCTGATGCAGGGTACTTGTCTGATCCACATAATGCTAGATCTCAGACTGGATATGTGTTTTATACATGGTGGAGCAGCAATATGCTGGCGTTCTACAAAACAATCCTTAGTGGCCACATCTTCCAATCATGCAGAGCTTGTCCAACTCAAAGGCACTGGAATGGAATAAAACACCTGTTTAGATATCTGCAAGGAACAAAAGATCTCGGATTGTTCTATACCGACCGGCCAGGAGAGAATTTGGTCGGATATGCAGATGTTGGGTACTTATCTGGCCCACATAATGCTAGATCTCAAACAGGATATGTGTTTATATATGGTGGGGCTGCAGTATGTTGTCCACAAAACAATCCTTAGTGGCCACATCCTTTAATCATGCCGAGATCATAGCAATGTATGAAGCAAGCCATGAGCTTGTGTGGTTGAGGAACATGACCGGCCACGTCCGTGTAGAGAGTGGTTTGGCTGTGGGAAAAGAAGAGTCAACAATCATCTATGAGGACAATGCAGCTTGCATAGCTCAGCTCAAAGATGGATACATCAAAGGAGATAGGACAAAGCATATCTTGCCCAAATTCTTCTTCACCCACGACCTGCAGAAGGCTAAAGAAGTTCAAGTGGTTCAAGTTCGGTCCAGTGACAATTCAGCCGATCTTTTCACCAAGTCTTTGTCAACCTCAACGTCCAAGAAGCTTATTTATCAGATAGGAATGCGCCAGCTGAAGGATTTTCAGTGATGCCTTCATCAGGGGGAGTTTCATGCGTTGTACTCTTTTTCCTATCTATGGTTTCCTACATTGGGTTTTTGGTTTTCCTAGAAAGGTTTTAACGAGGCAACATTAAGCATGTTACAAACCCATATGGTTATGGCATCCAAGGGGGAGTGTTATAAATCATTAAGTGAATGGCCCATAACCAAGATAAGAAGAAAAAGCCCATCGGCCATGACAAGGCCCACACGCAGGATGAGAAGCGGCCAAGAGTTCCTAGTCGGCCACGACTTTCCTTTTCTATGTTTTAGTAGTTTTCTTAATTCCAGTTGGATTAGATTTTGGATAATTTCTTTTTTACTTATCTTGTAATCCCTTATATAAAAGGGACCTTATGATTCATTAATAATACACACAATTTCCCCATTGTTTTACAACAATAGGTAGCAACGTTTAACCGACATATTGACATATTTACTAATATGTCTTGTGATAGTATATATAATATGGATCATGTGTCAATGCAACGTGCATGGTCATAAATGCAATTGTGTAAGAAGAAAAACACACACTTTTTCATCTAGTAGAAAAAAAAATTAAGAATAACTTTATTATTTCATTTAGGATTTTTTTTGCTATAAAAAAAACAATTTATCCTACCTACTACCCTTTGCTAACAATGTTTCATTTGAACTCGTAAACATTTATAAGCGTAACTGCATACAATTTTTCTTTTTCACCATTTTAATAAAGTATGAAATATTACAATGCGATACTTCTGACTATTTATAGTTTTCAAAGATCTATACGAATAATCACAACTTTTCTAATTGAGTTACTTATTTTTAGATAATACATTTACAATATGAGAACATCTTTAAAACTGATATCATTTTTATAATGAAAAGACATGATTCTTTAAAATTAATATATTTAAAAAAAATAAAATATGCATTGTTAATCTTAAGATGATGAGAGTATTCTTAAATATTTTCAGTCTTTTAAAATTCATTGTAATTATAACATGAATTGTTTTTGTTCAGTTTTAAAATTAATGCAATTTTAACATGAAGAACATTTTTGGATGGAAGTTAACATTTTAATGATGAAAAAGGTACATCTTAACATTTTCACAATCTTTTCCAATAGTTACATGTTGAAAAGACATATATAATTATGTAAAACTGATTTCATATCCTATATATTATAGAATCACACATTATTTCATAATCTGATAACTTTTAAAACTAATCTTTTTTATAGTTAAGAAACACAATAGTTTATAATGAAAAACATAGCTTTTGACATTATAAAGAAAAGATACAAAATGATACATATACACATCATTTTACAATTTGAGAACTTTTTAAAATTAAGCTCATTTTTATAATGAAAAGACACAATCTTTGACATTAATTGGGATTTTTATTATTAATAGATAAAGTTATATTAGATGGAAATATGCATATCTATTGTATGTACTATATACTCCAGTAAGCTCATTCAAAAAATTTCCAAAACAAGTATATCACATATCATTAGCTTACCTCTCCACATATTGGACCAATTTATAGATTTTTTTTCTAAAAGCAATTTATAGAAAATTACGACAAACAAATACAAAGTAATTAATTAGTGGTAACAATAAACTTATGGAGTTAAAATAGTGTTGATGAGAAGAGCGTCCTTGCAAAGCTTCAAGAAGTTAGTGTTCCTACGAGCAAGCTCAGCGTCATTACCAGCACGTTCACTCAAAGCGTCTTCACAAGCCTCTCCGTCGCTAATCGCCGTATTAAGCCAAATATCAACATCGATGTACGCATTTGCCAGCAAAGCGGCGAGAGAATCGTCTAGCTGCGCGACTGCGTCTAGCTGCGCGACTGCGTCTAAATAATTCTTAGAACAATCATCTAACGTGTCTTCCAACGCGGGCTCGAGGTTCTTCTGTTTTAATTTCGATTTGATGTAGAGAGACGTGTCTGAAGCGTTTGTAGACGCAACACTTAACGCAATCACGCCTAGTTTTGGTGCGGTTGCGGTTTCTGCTTCGTGACGCGAGGTTAGGCTCGAAACGCAAAACGCTTTGTCTTCAGATTTTTCGCATAGTTTTTTTGCCAAGGCTTTGTTAAATAATTTTATGATTTCAATTATGAAATCTACACCAAGAACTGATCTAGATTTGATTTAATTCAACCCTAACACATTTCTAATGAAGGTAGAAACACTAACCTTGATCCATGCTTGGATGCAACCCCACCAATTGATGTTCTCCTCTTTAACCTTCTCCTTTTGGTGATTTCCTTGATGGACAAGAAATCCCAAACCTTCCTTAATCTCTCCTTTTGATAATCAGTATTGTTGTTTT
>NC_027749.1:28683236-28707918 GCF_000695525.1 Brassica oleracea var. oleracea | reverse complement strand
CTAATGGCTGAGGACTCTTCATCATTTACTATGGCAAAGTCCAAACACATTTGATGAAACTACAAATTTTTATACATGCTTACCCCTTACTGCTTTGGAGCTTTATTTCAGATTCTAAACTTAATATAAACTTTCAAATTTGTATTTAAGCAACCTTTGGGCAATACTTAAACACAAACACTTTCAGTGATGCTAAAATAGACTTTAATGATTAATCATTTCAGACTCAAATCAATAGTATCCTACCTTTGGGTATAAATACGATCAACTATAGTAAAAGAAATGAGTAATCCTTTTTATATTATTAACTATATTCAATGATCCACCTTTGGGTGATCTCCTAGAATATAGAAAATAAAATAATTGATCACTACAACTTTCATGTCATTTAACATCTCTTTAATCATGATCAATCATACTATATTAATTTTAATTATTATAAGAAAATAACAAGGTCACTTTGGTGACTAACATGCTATAACCTATATAAATATTAAAATACTAATAGGTAAATTTATCTAATCTTACGTTATTATTTCATAATTAACATAATCATTTCTATATTGTGTCAATATTTCATAACACAAATTACCTATTATTAAAATGCAGCGGAAGCATTTTTTTTAAAAAAATTACAACTTTATATATACAATATTTTAAATTAATAAAATATTATATAGCTCATTTGTGACACTAAAACTGTATGGAACACTTGTTCCTTAGATAAAACACAATTAAATTTCAATCACTTAAATGTAACAAGCGCTTCACATTTACGGATTTACTAACAATAATCTTTTATTAATCCACGCATGCGTGTACATATCAATTAAGTTATCATGCCAGTTACTAATTCTTTTCAGTTCATGCAAGCACACATTCATGCAACAACATGCATTAATCAATTAAACGGGCCAATATTTCCTTTCTAATTAGGTGAAAGTCTTACAGTCACAACCGTAATAGTGACTCTTCACAATATTACGGTAATAACCGTCATAAGGAAACTTTCATGCATGTGCCTTTACGTTTGTTACCGTAAAACCCAGGTTTCATGTCGAACCTTTAAACAAACGACCATTATGCACACATGAAACATCGTGATTTTAATTGATTTATTGCAAAATCCATTACGTGAATGACTACGTTCATTTCGTAACTTGATCAACAACAACCCGTTTAATTTAGTGGCTGACATATAAAGCCCTTTATGGCATCGTAAGATTCCGTAATTATAATAATAAAACAATCGTTCATAGATTGATTGAGTGTGTCGTATCGTTACGTTCGTTTACGATGCCATATTCATATGCATGATCATCAACGCACACTTTAACAAATACCATACGTTTAAGTGCCGTATGCTTAATTACGATGGATTATACTAATCTCATGAACACTCTTTAAAACGAATGAAACCGTATATGTTCACAAGCACATGAGAACTAAACCGAGAATGTTCTTAACATTTTTCAAATGCCTAGTGAGTGAATTAATTAAATCTAAGATGGCTCTGATACCACATGTTAAATAATTTTATGATTTCAATTATGAAATCTACACCAAGAACTGATCTAGATTTGATTTAATTCAACCCTAACACATTTCTAATGAAGGTAGAAACACTAACCTTGATCCATGCTTGGATGCAACCCCACCAATTGATGTTCTCCTCTTTAACCTTCTCCTTTTGGTGATTTCCTTGATGGACAAGAAATCCCAAACCTTCCTTAATCTCTCCTTTTGATAATCAGTATTGTTGTTTTTGTGTGTTTAGAGAGACTCGTTTTCTTACGTACATAAAAGACAATGCACACGAGGCCTTTTATATTAGTCAAAGGGTTGTGTGTTGCAACACAACTCTTCACAATTATAATAACCGTAACACACGTATACTGATATATATTATATACCATTACTTAATGTATATAACATATATGCATATAATTATGAGATTAAAGACATTTATGAATATAAGGTAAAGTAGGAGGGTTATCAATACACCCGGATTCTAACTCTTTAATCGAAACCGATCCATCACGGTATCATCTTTTATATTAGAATCTAAAAACATCAATATATGAACTTGAATTTTATATTAAACCAATAGATACATAGGTCACATAAAATATAAAATATTCTTACAGGCTTTGCCAGTCTCGGTGAATATTAGTGGTGGAGCTTTTCCGGCGATGACAACCGTGACGACGATGGAGAGGAAAAGGAGAAAGATCCTTTCGACCATTTTCATCTTTTTTCTTATTTTCTCTCTTTTTCGTAAGTATTAACAAGAACAATCAAAACGGATTTTGGATATTTAAAGAGCTTTAAAAGGTATTTTGGATTATTCTATATTTAAGGGTTTTTTTGCTTCTTCTAGTCTATTTTTAGGTTTTTACCATGCAACCATGTTTCTTATTTTGGGTTCGGACACAAGAAAGAAGATGAACGGACTTTTGAAGTCAAATTTTGGAAGGGGATTAAAAATGTACGTTAGATTTACTTTTGATGTTCTTACTTCTTAAATTATTTTATGTTCTTACTTCTTAAATTACTTGTTGCTCAAAAAAAAAAAACTTCTCAAAAATTACTTTTGATGTTATTGTAGGATGTAAATTTGCAGGGCGGCCCTCAGCCAAGCCCTTTAAAACTTTTGTCTTACACCCCCATTTTTTACAGACCCTCGTTTAGAAAAAGTTCAATATACATTATATAACATTAAAAAAAAAAAAAGAGATCAGACAAACTTGACAATATCACGTTGGTTTAACAACCGAAATTTATTTGAATGGGCCACGGAACACATTAATGCAATAGCCCAATAAATCAAAAAGAATAAAAATTCCCTATATATTAACCGACAAACATTACAACTTTTTTTTTTGTAGTCATGTGTCATAAATAGGATGATTGTTAGAATCATTAGAGAAATATGTTGGTCCATCTAATTATATAATAAGTTTTTTATTAAACTAATCATAAATTCATTATTAATGTTCTTTATTATTTCTTTAAATAAAAATTACGAAATTGCCTAATTTGGCTAAAGTATATATGGTAATTAATGATTTTGAATAATAAAGATTTGATAAAAATTAATACATCATCTATAATATTTGTTTAATATTAAACTATTAAAATAAATTAAACAACTACATTAACCATATAATAAAAATTTAGATTTTTCTGTATATGTTATATTTTAAATTTTTAAAAATTACCATAAATTACTAATACTCTTAAAAGTCTCACATTCAAATTTTGTGATCCATGATTTAATTTTTCTATGACAAAATACAAATGATTACAAAATCATATAAGTAAAAAGTCTAATTTAATTAATTATTAAGATTAAAGATATATATATATATATCATTTTAAATTAAACTATATACCACATAAAATACACAAATATTTTAATTTTAAAATTTACTTTGAACAATTTTTTTTCCGATAAAAGCTCTGAACAAACATTGACAAGTTATTTTTTTAAAAAAAATTACAAATTACTAAAACAATTAATCCCACAATGGAAATTTTGTTATCACTAATTTAAATTTTTTGTTATAAAAAACAGATGATCAAAAAACAATATGAGTAGAAAATATTTTTTAATAGACATTAATATTAAAAATATACTATATATGTTAATATCATTTAAATTTAATTATATATCCTATCAAACAGAAAAAAATATTGTTTGGATTAATAAAATTGATTTATATGTGTGCACCATTTAATTATATATGTACTAGTTACTTATTTTTAATTGTTTAATATATAATTATTATTTCATAATATGTAAAAAAATATAATACATAAAATAATTTTTATATATAAAGTTCATCCCGTGCAAAGCGCAGATCTTAATCTCGTCTTATATATTAAAATAGAAGTCACAACCTTGACTTATGTGTGATTTTTTAAAAAATGGACATATTCCTATAAAGTGATGTTACATTTAATCTCTAATCTTATCATTTAAATTTTGGGCCTACCAGAAATTTTTATTGGGCTATCAATAATTAGATTTAAACAAAAGATGATTCATTGGATTTATAGATAGTATAAATTAAATAGATATAATTTAATGTTATAATACTATACATTTATATGTTAAATATTTGTCGATGTTAACTTTCAAAATTATAAAGATTTTTTTTTAAATAACAAAAATCATACTATCTAACAATGATTAATCTTTACTACCTTAAACCAATAAAAAAAAAATTTAAACTATATAGTTTATTTTAAAAATTAAACAAAAACTAAATGTTTAATTATTTACTCGATAGATTTTGATAATCTAAATCTATGAAGCGAAAAATTTAATTTTTTAAAAACTTTTTAAATTTGTGAAATATTACGATATCTTTGAATATGACAATAAAATAATATTTTACTAATCTTTATATATATAGTTATGATTTTAATAATGAAATAATAATCCGAAAATATATATATATAGAAAAAGATACAAATATATTTGAAAGTTTGAAACAATCTATTCAATGAAAAAATATACCGTAAACTTATTGTGTTTTAAAAATTGATAGACACATATATATTATAATATATACCAATTTAGAATTGAAAACAAAATATTTATATAAAAATAAATGAAAACAAAAACTCGCGCGGTTGCGCGGATCGAAATGTAGTTCACCAAGTTAAAACTCTTATTTTTGGACTAACCATGTTTCTTTTATTGTCCTCGACTCTTGCATTTCTTTTTTCAAAAAGATTCTTACGCTTCTTCCTTTCCCTGTCCTGCAAACCATTTGTTCTTTTTTTTCTGTGTATGAAAACTTATGTTTTATAAATGGTTTAATACTTTATAAATGAAACTTTGTTTATACGTTTTTCTTAGGATATTTTTGTAATGTATATACAGGCCCCCATTTTTAATTTTGTTTCAAACTCCAGAATTTCAGGGTCGGCCCTGTAAATTTGTAGAATTACTTGATTTTATTCATCATAATACAAGATTATTTATACATAAGCCTTAACCGACTTCTTGGTTAGGATAACCTTACCAACTATTTACATCATATTATCTCGTAACTTTATACATATCTCTAAATATTCACATCATTATCTCCAATATTCTCTCTCAAATTGGGAATATGGAAGTTTCTTACTCACAACTTGAACAATAAAGTTTTAAATTGCACTCTTCCAAGCGCCTTTGTCAAGACATCCACCAATTGCTCATTTGTTTGAACATGAACAGTATCCAGCAGTCCTTCTTGAATCACTTCTTGCACTTGATGACAATCAGATTCTATGTGCTTGGTCCATTCATTGAACACCAGATTAGCAGCTATGTGTATCTCACACTTATACTATCAAAGAACAACTCAACCGGTTTTGTTTGTGGAGCTTCCCAAGTTAAGTAACAGTCTTTGAAGCCACATTATCTCTCTTTCTGCTTGCGCCATGGACCTGTATTCAGATTCCGTTGACGAGTGAGATACAACTCTGTGCTTCTTGGTCTTCCAGGAAACCCGCGAATCACCAATAAGTTCCACATACACACGACCTTCTAGTAGTAGGACATGCTGGCTAGTTTGCGTCACAATAGACTGATAAGCTCATATCACCTTGAGATCCAACATTAAACCCTATCCAGCCGTTCCTTTCAGATACGTTACAGCCCTTAAAGCAGTTTTCCACTGTACCTCTCGTGGTGTTTACATAAATTGTGATAAGATATGCACCAAATAAGATATGTCCGGTCGCGTAATTGACAAGTAAATCAAGCGACCAACGAACCTCCTGTATTTCACAGTATCACGCAAAAACGGACTCAAATCTAATGCCAACTTATGATGCAGTTCCATAGGAGTCACAACCTGCTTCGAACCAAGTAAACCAACATCTGAAATAATATCCAATGTATACTTATGTTGCGTAAGCATGAAACCTTCCTCGATCTCTGCGTCCAACCTCTATACCTAGGAAGTATTTTGGTTTTCCTAAGTATTTCATATGAAAGCATCTCCCCAAGTGTTTTTTTAAATTTTGTCAAAACATTCATGGCATTCCCACATATGAAAAAATCATCTACATAGATGAGTACCATGAGTTCCACGTTTCCTTTTGAGTAGACAAACAGCAAGTAGTCTGCATATGAATGCTGGAAACAAAAATGTTGAAGTACATCCGTGAGCTTAACGAACCAGCACCTAGGTGCATGCCGTAACCTTATATAGCCTTATGGAATCTACATACTTTGTTCGGATCTGAGTGTTGAAAACCTTTCGGAAGCTTCATATAGACCTCTTCTCAAAGATGTCCATGCAAGAAGGTATTGTGTACATCCATCCGATGCATAGTCCAGCCTTTCCCTGCTATTATTCTCAATAAACAACAAATTGTTGTCATTTTTGTGACATGAGCAAAATTTTCCTTAAAATCATGCCTTGAACCTGCTTGTTAGCCAGTGCCACAAGTTGCAATTTAGGTCTTTCCATTGTCCCATCTGCGTTATACTTGATTTTGTAAACCCAAATATTCCCAATGGCTTTCTTTCCAGGAGGCAAATCCACTATACTAAAAGTCTTGTTGATTTCAAACGCATTAATCTCCTTTTTCATTGAGTTTCGCCACACCTCTTCTTGCACTACCTCTTTAAAGCTTCTTTGCTCTCTCCCATTTGTAATTGCCGCTAGGAAAGCCTTATGAGCAGAAAACTTTCTATCGTCAGAGATATAGTTTGCAAGAGGGTATTGTGGACTCTGAAATGTTGAACGTGGACTCTGATTTTGGAATGGAAGTGCTGTGATCATGACGGGGTTCTTCTGTGAGATAGTGAGCATTATAATTCACATAGTCACACAACCTTACTAACGGAATCTTCTCAGCCTCATTTTCAGTAAAGGTATTTTGTTCAGTAGCGACACTCTCTTCTTTAGGTGTGCTATGTTCTGAAATAGCTATCGGACTACACACATTTTCTCCAGTAACTACTTCATCCGTGGGAGGGACACTCCCCCGTCACTTGCTACTACATCAATGATCCAATCATTATCTGGACCACCGGTCAAGTCTCTTATTTCCACACTACTTTCTCTTCCTTGTGCGAATGGAAACATGTTTTGAACAAAACTTACGTATCTTGATACCAAGAACTCATTATTATCTATGTCATATACTCTCCAAGCCTTCTTACCAAATGGATAGCCTACAAAAACACATCACCTGCTTCTTTCTACAAACTTATTCTTATTATGATTGCATCTGTGTACATGATACAAGGACCCAAATACACGTAAGGAATCATATGACGGTTTTGTTCCAAATAATACCTAATATGGTGAACTGCCTTTTAGGACTTTGGAGGGCGTCATATTTCAAATTGCTGTTTTTATGGCTTCTCCCAAAAACTTTACATTCATTTTTGACTGAAACATCAATGCTCTTGCAACATTTAAGATGTGTTTGTGCTTCCTCTCCACTCGCCCATTCTGCTGAGGCGTGTTTACATACTTTGTCTAATGTACTATCCTTTTTTCTCGAGAGAATTCTCCCAAACACATGAAATCCATTCCATTGTCACTCCGGACTATTTTAACAGCTTGGCTGAATTGTTTTTCAATGTAAGCACAAAACCTTTGGGGAACTTTCGTAACTTCCGATTTTGTAAGTAGTAGATGTGTCCATCCTGCTCTTGAAAAATCATCTACTATGGTGAGAAATTATACATCCCCACACGAGGCAGGTACCCAATAAGGATCCCCAAGCATCCACATGAATCAATTCAGAAAACTTTTTTGTGTTACTGATACTATAATGAAAAATATCTCTTGTTTGCTTTGCTCTAAAACACACGTCGCCGTGACTAGAACAAGCCTTATTCATAACACCAGAAAGCACAGGTAAAGTAGCAAAAACTGAAATTGATGGATGCCCAAGTCGTCGATGCCACATGAGTTGATCTTCAGTTCCATCAGCTCTGTTGGCTCGTGCTACTTCACATCCTTCTCATCACGTTCTTCACTGGCTCCAATCAGAGTCTTAGAAGAACGGTCTTGCAAAACACAAATAGTGTCTGTGAACAAGGCAAAACAATTTGTCTGCTTTAACATTTTGGATACTGTATAAGATTACAATCCAAATTAGGCACAAATGGTACATTTCTGAGTGAAATACGATCTGTGAGAATCATATCACCCATCTGAGATGATGTTCCATCTGCGAAACCAGCAGTACATGGCGGGGTGTTTCTCAAATTTACTAGGGAAAAAGATGTTTCCTGTCATGTGATGCGACATACCTGAGTCGATAATTACATCTCCAATACTCTTACCTAAGGGTGTTCAATCCGGATTTCGGTTCGGTTATTTTGCTATTTCGGTTTATAAAAAAAATAGCTATCATATTAAAACCATATCTACTTTGGTTTTGTTTGATTTGGTTTATATACCGTCAATTTTCAGTTTATTATGTTTTATACCAAATAACCATAAATATATTTATCATTTAAATTCTGAATTTTACATTATATGACAAGATATCAAATTTAATAAAACATAAAGATATTTATATTTTAAAGTAGACTATTTTTATTTTATTTTATTTGACTATTTAAAATAATTAGTAAACATATTAGGTTAATAAAAATAATAATATTTTTATAGAAGGAAAATAATAAAAATAGTAATCCACAATATTATTAAATAACCAAATATTAGCACACTTATTTGTCAACGAATATGTAAAATAATGCTTTGTTTAATTTGATAAAAATAATAATAATAATTTTTTACTTATTAAATTACTAAAATCAACATTTTAAGTATGAAGATCATATCAATAAAATAAATTGTGTATATATTATTAATTATATTATATAATTTACATATAAGTATACTGCTATATTTTAATTATTCGATTTGATCGGTTTATATTCCAAACCATATCCATATACCACCGTTTCTTAAATGTAAAATCCATTCGGTATATTTGGTATTACCAATCCAAACCGCTTTCTCTATTTCGGTTCTGTTCAGTTTTAATTGGTTTGGTTTTACCGGATTGAACACCCCTAGTCTTACCATTAAGTTTCTCATACTGACTGCTTGATCTCCCATCATTTATAATCTGAGTTATGGCTTTCCATTTCTCAGGTGACAAATCAGAAGTACAGGAACCACGTGAGTTAGTCGCATGAGCAGTGTGTGCTGAACCATATCCATTAGTTCCCCCACGACCATATCCACCATTCGCTGAACCACGCCTGGTTCCTCTGCCTGAACCTCTTCCTCGTCTCTCATTCATTCATTCAGGATATCCAATAATTTACTGGCAGTTGTTCTTTTCATGTCATATCTTTCCACAGTTAGAACATACTCTGTCTCTTGATCTGTTTCCAAATAATGCATTAGCATTCTCTGACCGTGCCACCAAACCAGTTGTGTCACGACTGTCTCGTCTAGTTCCAGACCCTGAACCATCCTCAAGTTGCACATCTCTTCGACTAAAAAACCCGATTGCTTCTTGTTGAGCTACTTCTCAGGATTTTGCAATATTTAATCTTGCCTCCTCTCTGATTACCTTGGTATAAGCTTTACCCAAATCAGGTAACTCATCCGCTTCTATTATTATTGTAACCCCATTACTGAATCTTGAATCGTCCAGCCCCATGATAAACTGATGCGGACGTTCATCTTCTCTTTCTTCCTCATATGTTGAAGCCGCTGAACAACTGCACGCAGGAGGTGGTTTATACGTTTGAACCTCTTCCCACATCATTGCAAGATGTCAATCACTAGTCTATCACTTCTTGTAGATTATGTTGAAAAGACACCAACTGCTCCATCAAATGATGAACATGCACTTTGTTTCCCACTTCAAATCTCTTTTTCAGAATTTGTGAGCTTCAGTTATGAATGTTACAGTGGATCTTACCCTTGGTTCTATTGAAGATCTGATATACCTTACTATCCTAGAATTTATGCTCAACCACGACTCCAAATCTGATATTTCTTCACTTGGCTTAGGTAAAACCCATCTTCATCTTTGCTCTGAGAGCGTTCACCATCTCCATTGCCCACTCGTTGTAGTTATCACCCTTCAACTAGACTGACATTGTCGGACGAAAACAGACATAATGTATCACTCTGTTTCGGAACGAAGAATTTTTATATTGATTTCCGCTCTGATACCATGTAAATTTGTAGAATTGTTGGACTTTATTCATCATAATACAAGAGTATTTATACATAAGCCTTAACCGACTTCTTGGTTAGGATAATCTTACCAACTAATTACAACGTTATCTCGTAACCTTGTATATATCTCTAAATATTCACATCATAATCTATTGTATAAGTTAGTGGTAGAACTGCACAAAATATTCAGTTTCGAAGAACTAAACCAAAACTAATTAAGAGATACATAACTAAAACCAACATAATTATTCGAGCATGTTATCCTATTTCTGAGTAGTGGTGGATAAAATAAGTTAACTAACTGATTTGAACTATTGCCAACATATATTTTAGATTATTTTAATAGTTCGAGTACAAAATATGTTAACTGAACTGTTTCAGTAGTTTTTTTTTGTGAATTGTATTCAAGGAGTAGATAATAGAAGACAAAAACTCAAACAAATAATCGGAAATTAAGAAAAATCAGAACCAAATCCGATAAAAATAAAACAATACTTGAATAGGTCATATGTTTTTGACACCAAGATATTATAAAAAAAAAAGTAACCAAACTAGAATGGTTATCTGAATATTACAGTATAATAATAGTAGGCACAGTTTTCTTTTTTTGTCAACTCTTATATTTTTTTGGGCCAAAGGCCAAATATACAAATGAAATCAAACCCAATGCCCAACATGAAACCCAGAAAAAAAATTTGGTTCTCATTTGGTTCCGGTTCGGGTATTCGGATAATTCGGGTAAAATAACGGTTATTTAGGATAAAATATCAAATAATTCAGATGTTTTAGAGTAACAAGTTTTCCTTACTTTTGTTTATGGGGAACCGGTACAAAAATTAAGAGAACAGGTATGGGAGAGACTAACTTGGTTTGGATTATCACGATATGAACCTTGGTTTATTATTGGAGATCTAAATGAGATTACGGGGAATCATGAAAAGGACGGGGGATTCCTAAGATGTACAACTTTCTTCATTCCTTTTAACAACATGATAAGGAATAATGGACTACTAGAATTTCCGGCTCGAGGTAATAAACTGTCTTGGCAAGGAAGGAGGGGCAAAGGAAAAGGAGCAGTGATGGTCATATGTCGATTGGATCGGGCCTTGGCAAATGAGGAATGACATATGCTTTTCCCATACTCTTACACAGAATATTTGAAGATGGTGGGTTCTGATCATCGTCCTGTGGTTGGTTTTTTGGAGGATAATTTATCAAGGAAAAAAAAGGGACAGTTCAAGTTTGATAAGAGATGGGTTGGACAGGAGGGTCTCCTGGAATCAATTGTGCCTGGCTGGACAGAAAATCAGGGAGGACAAATTGTGGATTTTGTTACAAAAATTAATAATTGTCGTCATGAAATATCTTCATGGCGAAAAGATAATCAACCATATGGGAAGGACAAAATTAAAGATCTTCAACAGGCACTGGAAGAAGTTCAAATGGATAATAATAGATCACAAGAGGAGATTCTTGAGGTTTCCAGGAAGTTACAAGAGGCTTATAAGGATGAGGAGGAATATTGGCACCAGAAAAGCCGGAATATGTGGTATTCATCTGGAGATCTTAATACAAAGTTTTACCATGCCTTAACAAAGCAACGTAGGGTCGCAATAAAATAGTGGGACTCCATGATGAGATGGGAAATTGGATAACAGAAGAGAACGGAGTTGAGAAGGTGGCGGTGGATTATTTTGAAGATCTGTTTAGTACCACCGTTCCAACAGAATTTGATAGTTTTTTGGAAGAGATAGTTCCATCTATTTCCTCCAAATGAATCAAATTTTATTGAGAATGGCAACGGAGGAAGAGGGGTCCGACAAGCTTTATTCATGATGCACCCGGAGAAAGCACCAGGTCCGGATGGAATGACAGCTCTTTTTTTCCCAGCATTCCTGGCATGTTATTAAGAAGGATGTGGTTGAGATGGTAAATAATTTTCTGGTTACAGGAAATATGGATCCGCGTTTAAATATTACTAATATTTGCATGATTCCGAAAATAGAGATACCTACAAGGATGACAGAACTAAGGCCGATAATTCTATGTAATGTTGGTTACAAGATCATCTCGAAAGTTTTGTGTCAAAGATTGAAAATTTGCCTACCACGACTAATCTCGGAGACACAATCAGCTTTTGTGGCGGCCAGGTTAATATCGAATAATATTCTTATAGCGCAAGAAATGTTTCATGGACTGAGAACCAATAAGTCTTGTCAAAACAAGTTTATGGTGATCAAAACGGATATGAGCAAGGCGTATGATAGGATAGAGTGGAGTTTCATTGAGGCTCTTTTTCACAAAATGGGATTTGATCCTCGTTGGATCATATTAATGCTGGAATGTATATCGTCGGTTCAATATAGGGTACTTCTCAATGGTCAACCACGAGGTCTTATAACTCTCCAGCGGGGCTTACGTCAAGGGGATCCTTTGTCTCCTTATTTATTTATTATGTGCACTGAGGCATTAATTGTGAATATTAAGAAGGCAGAGAGAGTGAAACAATTAACTGGTCTGAAGGTAGCAAGAGCTTGTCCAGCAATCTCTCATTTGCTATTTGCAGATGATAGTCTTTTCTTTTGTAAGGCAAATAAAGAGGAATGTCAAACCATTCTCAGAATTTTAAAGGAATATGAGGCTGTCTCAGGGCAACAAATTAATTTTCAGAAATCCTCAATTCAATTTGGACATAAGATTGAAGAATCCAGTCGCCAAGAATTGAAAGATATTTTGAGAATTCAGAATATAGGAGGAATATGATCTTATTTAGGTTTACCAGAAAGCCTTGGAGGATCTAAGGTAAATGTTTGGTTTTGTACAAGACCGCTTGAATAATAGGGTTAATTGATGGACTTTTAGATTCTTTACTAAAGGAGGAAAAGAGGTGATTATTAAATCGGTGGTTACGGCCTTGCCAAACCATGTAATGTCTGTTTATCGGTTACCGAAGGCTACAATTAAAAAGTTAACGAGTGCAGTAGCTCAGTTTTGGCGGAGTCCAGGAGGAAGCACAAAAGACATTCATTGGAAATCATGGGATAAATTATGTGTGCCTAAAAATAATGGTGGACTAGGCTTTAAGGATCTTATTGATTTTAACACGGCGCTTGATTTTAACAAAGACCAGCAAACAAAAACCTTCAAAACAGTTACCCAGACCTCACAGTGGATTCTCTCATTAACTAGGAATCCCGAACATGGAATTTACAGGCAATCAGGGCTTTGGTGGATCCTCATGATGTAAAAATTATTGAAAGTATTCCATTAAGTAGAATTCAGATGGAAGATAGGAATTGAGGAATAGATGGCATTTCACTAACAATGGGAAATACTTGGTTAAATCATGTTATCAAGTGGAACGGGTCTATCCTGATAGGGAAAAACCACCAGAATTTAATGGTCCCACAGTGGATATACTAAAACCTTTCTGCTGGAAAGTGTGGTGCCCCCCGTAGATACAACATTTCTTATGGCAAATCCTTTCAGGATGTATAGCGGTAATGAAAAATTTAAAAGCAAGAGGAATACAATGGGATATATATTGTGCTCGATGCGTAGATCCGGAGGAATCAATAAACCATGTGTTCTTTGAATGTCCTCCAGCACGTCAAGTGTGGGCATTATATAAGATACTATCGAATCCCAATATTTTTCCTATTAGTTTTTTTTTCGCTAACATGGATCATCTTTTTTGGAGAGTCAATCCAAGGATGGATGACCACCAATTTGCATGGATATTATGGTATATATGGAAAGGTCAGAATAACAAAGTGCTTAGCAATCTGGATATTGATCCAAGGGACACACTTAAAATAGCAGAATTGGAATCAACACTTTGGACTGAGGCACATGTAGTAAAGGATCAAATGATGGGGCATCAGGTACAGACCAGACCCACACTAACGACCTCAGGACGATGGTGTTTCATAGATGGTTTATGGAAATATAAGAATTTAATTTCAGGGCAAGGCTGGTATAGCACTTTTCCGGGTTTTGATGGTTTATTAGGGGCAAGGAATGTAAGGGCATGTCTTTCACCTCTTCATTCGGAGGTGGAGGCATTAATTTTGGCAATGGAATGTATGAAGAATTTAAGACAGTTTCAAGTTACGTTTGAAACAGATTGTTCTCAATTGGTGAAGATGGTTTCGGAACCAGAAGAATGACCAGTATTTGAAAGTTACCTGGAAGACATTAAGCTTTTAAAAAGAAGCTTCCTCAACTCAGACATCATTCATGTACCCTGGACGGAGAACTTACAGGTGGATAGCTTAGAACGCAGTGTTAGGAAACAACCGTCTTTCAACGTTCACATGGATGCGGAGTTACCAATTTGGTTTACAGAGTCAACATGAGTCTGTAAATGTTTGTTGTAAAAAAAAATTAGGATGTTTTAGATAAAAAAAATTGTATATTTTGGATTACTTTGGATATTTTGGATAAAACTATCTGGATACTTTCAGATACTTTTGAGTAGTTCGAATATTTAATAATAATTTAATTATCTTCATATATTTTTGGATACTTGTAATATATTTTTAAATAATAAATATATATTTAGTTATGTTATATATATAATTAAACTTTGTATATATTTGGGCATCCGTTGGATTTTTGGTTTGTTTATTTCGGATATAGAAATACATGAACCATTCAGATATTTAAGGGTTTCGGTATGTTTCCGGTTTCGTAGATTTTGGTTTGGTTCTGTTTTTTTTTTTTTTTTGCCCATGCCTTAATCAAACGCCCAAAATGAAAAAAATAGGGTTTTGCGGAAGAGAGTAACCCTAAAAACAGCATATACAAAAGATATCATCTTCACTGATTACCCTTTCTTCGCCTGAACCAATCTCCGGAAGGAAGGGAGAGGCAGAAATGGTTTAGCTGAAGCTCCAGAAGCGGCTCGCAGCCTCAGTTCTGAAGTGCGGAAAGGGAAAAGTATGGCTCGATCCAAACGAAGGCAACGACATCTCCCGCTTACGTTCTCCTTCGTTGTTTCGATCTTGTTTGCGTTTAAATCTTGTGGGTGATGGTAGTTGCATGATTCGTTGAATAATAATTGAATTCAATCTGATGATTTTGAGCTCTAAGGGCATCTCCAACCCCACTATATTTTTCACTCTAAAATAGAGTTTAAAGTAAAACTGCTCTAATGGTACACTCTATTTCTCACTAAGTAAAAATTCAAGAAATTTTCCAACAATAAAATCAAACAAATACTTCAACTTTATTAATAAATCCGAGAAAATAATGTAGAGTAATAGTATAAGTTCACAAAACACCCAAATAAAATCCCAAGTTTATAAGTAAAGAAAACCCACCCCGATGGTCTTCATCGTCCCGCGCTCCGGTCCAACCAACTACTCCTCACCTGCATCACAAAGGAGGCATGAGCATACAAAAATACTCAGTGAGGAAGCTCAATACCGCCCACTATAGCCCAATAATCAAACACTCAAACAATACTAACAACCTAGCATCCGGTTATATTGTTTCATTACTTAACTAGTCCCATCTTTTCCTTTACTTTAACATTCCTTAACCTTTCGACCCGAAGGTCCATAATCTTGCGGCCGTAGCCAAACCTGCAGCCGAAGCCAAACCTGCGGCCATAGCCGTACCTGCGGCCGTAGCCAACCTGTGACCCGTCGGTCCATTACATTCCCTTAACCTTTTTCTTAACATTTTTCTTAAATCTTTTCCTTATATTAACTCAATTCAATTATTCTTTCATTTCTCACGTAAACATCCTAACATAATTCGATAATTCATCCCGCAAATCTATAGCATGCATTTCTCAAGAACACGATGAACGAACTTTCCTTAAACAATTCCTATCATACATTTCTTAAGAATACGAAGAACGAACTTTCCTTAAATGAATTCTATCAAACATTTTCCTATGAACATGATGAACAAACTTTCCCTAAACGAATTCCACCCAAGATACACACGTTCATACTGAATCAAAGCAGACAAAATAATTCTTATTCGACTGCCAAGAATCACGTCCTCACCTGGATTGATCTTAAAAGATCGAAGACTCTGAACCTAGCTGTGTTTTCTGGTGAAGAATCCTGCGATCCTCCTTGCTCGATCCTCACCGCCCAAAATCTCTCTCCAAGACTGCATTCTTGCTCTAGACTCTCTCTAAGACTTGCTTTTCGAGTTGTGTCTAGAATGAGAGCTGGAGGTCCCTTTTTATATTGCTCTTGGACTTGCTCACCAAGCCGGAAATTTATTGCTGTTTCCTTATTTGGTTTGGCCAACCTTGCCCACAAAGGTTTGACCGATCTCAACAATTATTTCCTTATGTAACTCCCGCAGACCCGACCTTCCTTCTGGAACATCCTGTCAAGGATGACTAATCAGACTTGCCTTACTTGGAACCCACATTCCCGAACGTCCGAACTTTCCTTAATTGGCTCTATGGTCCATCGACCACTTCCCTAAAACTTGATAGTTCTACCGTCAGTTAATCCCCGTTTATTCTAATATGAATAACATGAATGGCCTTTGTTACATAGAGAAAAATGCAGTTCTTATTTCATTCATAACGAAACAAAAGTTCCAACATTTAAAATAATTCTCACTCTCTTACAAGAACCTCTTTCCGGACCCATTCTTTTATCAATAAAAAAACTCCGGGAGCGGGTCGTTACAGGTCTACTCCAAATATAGAGTAACTTGTTTTGTTTCTCATCACTCTATTTTTTACTCTAAAATAGAATACCATTGGAGTAAACTCAAACTATATTATAGAGTTACTCTATTTTAGAGTAAAAAATAAAGTAAAGCATTGGAGATGGTCTAAAATGGTACATCTATTACGGTTAGTAGACTCTAGATTCACTATGTTCTTCCTTGATCTCATGAGCTATGGTTTCTTGATTGTTACGGATTCAAGAAGATTGAGATCATGTGTTATGCATGTATAGGCCAAAACATAAGGAAACTTGTGAAGGATGGATTCATCATCAGGAAGCCAACTAAAATCCATTCACGTTCCAGAGCACGCCGTATGAAGATTGCTAAAATGAAGGGACATCACTCTGGTTACGGTACGTAGAATTTAAGACCAACACTGTTTCAATATTATCACAGACCATTTATGTTGTGCAATGTTTTTTAAGGTAAGAGAAAGGGTACTAGGGAGGCAAGGTTGCCGACAAAGGTGTTGTGGATGAGGAGGATGAGAGTGTTGAGGCGTCTTCTTAAGAAGTACAGAGAGTCCAAGAAGATTGACAAGCACATGTACCATGACATGTACATGAGAGTCAAGGGAAAAGTTTTCAAGAACAAGCGTAGTATCCACAAATCGAAGGCTGAGAAGGCTAGAGAGAAGACTTTGTCTGACCAGTTTGAGGCTAAGAGGGCTAAGAACAAGGCTAGCCGAGAAAGGAAACATGCCCGTAGAGAGGAACGACTTGCCAAGGTAGAATGCATTACAGGGTCTACTTATATAAAACTGTCGTTCATTTGTATAATATGGTTTTGTGACTTTGTTTCCAGGGTCATGGAGGAGACATTCCTGCCGCTGCACTTCCTGCTCAAACCGCATAGTAAGTATTGATCATAATGTACCAAACTGTTATTGTATTGTTGCATAGTAGTCTAATGTAACGCTTTTGCCATTAGCCGAAGAATTTTACCATTAGCCATTAAAAATTAAAAGTTAGAAGCAAAGCGCTACAATTTCTGCGGATTCATGTGGGTAGAGGCGACTCTACTTTCTGCTGGTGGGATCCTTGAAGCCATTTGGTCCTTTATTCTCCTACCTTGGCCTAGATAGGTCTTCTCATCTAGGCATCCCAATGAATGCAACTGGTTGACATACACAATGGCGCTAATTGGCTGTTGCCATCTGCGAGGACAGAAAGACAGCTACAATTAGTGATGTTCGTGACCACTATACCAACTTATGTAGCCTTGGACGCTCCCAGTTGGTCGGTTGGGAATGTGAGACAGAAAACCTTTATCTCAAATAAATTTTGGAATGCAATAAGGCATGTGTACCCGCCAGTCTCTTGGTACGCTTTGGTGTGGCACATGGCTTCTATCCCGAGAAATGCTACAACCACGTGGCTTTTTGTTCTCAACAGAAACCCAACTCTCGATCGTATTCAGCAATGGTACGAGGATGCTCTTACAACTTGTCTCTTTTGCGGGTTAGCTAACGAGTCTCGGGATCATCTGTTTTTTGAGTGTCTCTTCGCTCATGAGGTGTGGTTAAAGATCAATGATAGACTGAATATTCCTAATCCTCCAGCTGTGTGGTCAGACATTCTTCTCTGGCTCCAAGTTCTGTTGGAATTCATATGGGTTTATAACAATTTATAAAGCAACCTATGAATTCATATGCCTAGAATCTCATTTCAATACTGAAATAAATCTAGATCTAGGGTTTCGAATATACCTGGATGTTTTGCAGCGAAAAGATGAATAAAACAAACCGAGGTTTCCTAGCACTCCAAACGTCGTGCCTCTACTGGTATCCACACACAAACTAGATCACAACGGGATGCTAGTGCCGTCAAACTAGACAAACGTTTTGTCTCTGGTCGCCTTAGGGTTTTAGTTGCATTTGTCGTCATTAATGAAAAGACAGCACCATGTATGTATATAATTAACATGGCAACGTGCTTAACCTAGTCCACTTAAGAGCTGGTGGGCTAAAGCCCATGCACATACACGTTCATCTTTTCATTAAGATAATTATAACTATTATTACTATCACTTACTTTAGTATAATACATATGATGTATTATATTACTTCCAAAACCATAATCATTAATCTAGTTTGCTTAGGTGTGTAACCATGTATGATCATATAAAATTAGTAATAGATTCTCAATCTATAGATTATAAGCGGTTTATAGCAAAACATTATAACCACCTAATTTTATACGATTGTCGAACCTCGACACTACGACTTTAACAAGAGTAAATACAAAATGATTTTAGGACATTCCCAACAATCTTCCACTTGTACTAGAATCATCTATTATCATAATCCCTTTGTCGCTATATCTCGATCTCAGCATAAGGCAAGAACTAGTATCATCCTTATTAAGCTAGATCACGTTTATCGAACTCTGATTTATACTGATAAAAACAAACGACTGACATTCACCTTGTTTGAGCATGGCCATGCATTTCTCAGTATCATATCTTCGATAGGCCCAGAGATATTTATCTCCCGTTATATGGGAGGGACAAATCCCATCTTGTTCCATCCATGTTCCTTAAAAACTTCATAGAACACCTAAATGCCTTTATAATCACCAGTTACGGTTGACATTTGACATGGTCAAAGTGAACTAATCCATAAATAAGGAATCATGACGAACTAAGGTCTAAGGACTATACTCTATCGTCATAATGAGAAACTCTCATGACACTCATATAACAATCTTGAAGAGTTCTCATAGCGGGTCTGTCCGATCATGTGTTCTCTAACACATATCCATGTGATTGACTTCAATACCACATATTGAATGACTCCATGAAACGTAGTCATCAATCACCTCACATACTAGCCATTCATGGTTATTAATGTTCTACGTTAACAACCTTGACTAGGGATCTCAATAATTTATGCCATTTTTCACTAATAGGGTTTCATGATCAAGTCACGTACTTGATGACCTATAGGAATGATATAAATTATTATTTTGGGACTTTTATTTAATTATCCGATAATCAAATAAATCTGAAACAATTTCATTAGTTTGAATACATAATCAAATATATGTCAATATGAACATCATATCATAAACATAAAGCCTCCCACTAAATCAAGATCACATCTTAAGACACTTAATACCCATGGCTGCAGTATGGCTCTCATACTTAGGCCATGGAAGAGGCTTGGTCAATGGATCAACAACATTTGCATCCATTGAGACTATGCTCTGGTGCTTTGCTTGGAACTCTTCCAACACACCACTCTCCATACAAAAGATGAAACCAACTTGTGAACAAAATCATCTCTGTCAGTCTGAAAAACTGGCATCTGGCATCGCTGTAACCACTTACAACAAGCTCATCAATTCCTCCATAGACCAATAATTTACCCTTAGTATTTCTCAAATACTTGAGGATATTCTTGATTGTTGTCCAGTAACTTTCACCTGGATCAGATTGGTATCAACTTGTCATGCTCAAAGCACATGCAACATTTGGACGAGTACATATCATGGCAAACATGATAGATCCTGTAGCAGAAGCATATGGGATTTTACTCATGCACTCTCGCTCATCCTGTGTCGAATGACACCGAGTCTTGCTAAGAGTTATGCCGTGAGACATTGGAAAAAGCCTTTCTTGGAATCATGCATCTTGAATCTATGTATGACCTTATCGATATAAATATCTTGACATAATCCAATAGTTTTATTTAATATATCTTTATATATTCTCACTGCAAGGATATATGCAACCTTTTCCATGTCTTTCATTGGGAAACAGCTTCAATAATAAGTATGTCATCTACATACAACACCAAGAAAAACTGCGCTCCCACTAGTCTTCTTGTAAACGAAAAGTTTTTCTTCATTTCTAATGAAATCAAACTCTTTGATTGCCTCATTAAAACGAATATTCTAACTCCAAGATGTTTGCTTCAAGCTATATATCGGAGTCAAGGCCCATCATAGCTTCCTCAAAGGACGCAGGTTCATCACTCCCTATTATCAATAGATCATGATGATCTGTCACCCAAACCCCCATACCTATCAGGTTCGTGACACGTCCTTTCGGACCTTCGTACCTCAGGTTCCACAGGTGTAAATTCTATGACTCTTCCTAAATCTAATTGATCATCTTCCTGAGAGGATGAAGCAATCTTCTGTGTTTGTCGTACTTCTTCGAGTTGTTCTTTACTCCCACTATTTTTCTTAGAAAGAAATTTTCTCTCAAGAAAAACACCACTACGAGCAACAAACACTTTGTTCTCGGTGGGGTTGTAAAAGTAATAACCTTTGGTTTCTCTGGGATAACCAACGAATAAGCATTTATCAGATTTTGGTCCAAACTTATATGTAATCATATGTTTGACATAAGCATCAGAACCCCAAATTTTAAGAAAATACAAATTTGGAACCTTTCAAGTCCACATCTCATATGGTGTATTTTCAACTGATTTTGATGGACATCTATTTAGCGTAAACGCAGACATTTCTAGAGCGTATCCCCAAAAGGATGGTGGAAGATCTGCATGACTCATCATAGACCAAACCATATCCAATAAAGTTTGATTCCTCCTTTTGGACACACCATTCCACTGTGGTGTTCCTAGAAGAGTGAGTTTTGAAACAATTCCACATTCTCTCAGATGACCATTAAACGCTTGACTCAAATATTCTCCACCTCGATCAGATCGAAGAGATTTATTTTCTTGTCAAGCTGATTTTGTACTTCATTCTGAAATTCTTTGAACTTTTCAAAAGATTCAGACTTATGTTTCATTAGATAAACATAACCATATCCACTGAAATCGTCAGTAAATGTAATGAAGTACTGATATTTTCCTCTAGCATTTATACTCATTGGTCCGCATACATCAATATGTATAAGTTCCAACAAGTCTTTGGCTCTTTCACCGTGTCCAGTAAAAGGAGCCTTAGTCATTTTACCCAACAAACAAGATTCACATTTTTCATATGATTCGTAACCAAATGAGCTCAAAAGTCCATCACTACGAAGCTTTTGAATGTGTTTCTCATTTATGTGGCCCAAACGACAATGCCAAAAAAAAAAAAAAAGTCTGATTCGTGTTGTTAGACTTGAATCTTTTGGTACTAATATTATAGACAGACACACTTTGGTCTAGCATATAAAGTCCATTCTCTAATGGACCGCTACCATAAAAGATATCATTACGATCAAAAGAATAGCAGGTACATAGTAGCAGTTCTTAAGTTCTAAAACCAAACATGAAGGTAAAGTCAAGTGAAATGTTCCCACGGCTAATGCAACAACTCTTGCTCCATATGTCCACTTGACCTTTCTCCAAAATTCTACTGTTGCTTATGCCATTCATATTCGTACAAATATGAGCACCACAGCCGGTATCCAAAACCCATGAAGTAGAACCAGAAGTAGTAACATTTACTTCTATAACATAAATACCCCTAGGCGATGTTTCAAAAGTCTTTTTTCTTTTTCAAATCTTCCAAGTAAGGTTTAAACTCTTATTTGAGAACAATTCTCGAGTTTCGATACCATTAGAAAAAATTTGATCCATTCAATTTATCCTTCTTACGGGCATATTGGAATGAAAATGAGTTGTGAGGAGTTAACATTGTTGGAATCGAAGAATATCGAATATTAAATGCGATGTTCAAGAATTAGAGAAATCTCAACAATTAAGAAAACTCATATAATATTCAAAATATTTTCCTCGAATGAATATAATAATCCAAGATCCATATTTCACTAAAATCCGAGTGAGCTTTGGCTCATCGCCCGAATATAAAGCTATTTAGGTAAGCAATACTTTGCTAATTATATCAATACAATTCTTGGTTGTCAGGCGACATCTTATGTCTACCCAACCTATGTCTCTAACCCCAAAACCGTTTTGGCAGCTTAGTCAAGTGAACCAATGTTATATTCATATGGTAACCGTTACCATCTACCTCACTCATGTAATTGCAGACACCTTACTTTGGCAAGCCCATCTTACAACGAAACGAGCCTTGATAGTTGATAAGATTGGGTAGACATAAAAAATACTTGAAATTAATTGAAGAATAAATTTTAATCCAATTCACTTTTATATTTAAAATTTATATCTAATATAAAATATGAATATAACTAATACATATCTTATATGTACTTTAATTGGATTATGAATAATTATATTAATTTTAGAATCTAATCAAATTAGAATTCTAAAACATAGGGACAGAAACGATCGAATCAAATCGATCAAGCTAACCAAATAAACCAGAGAACTGGTTTAACCGGTTTAAAAGGTTACACAGAATCTGACCAACTAGGTTACAATAACACACGTTGACTTTTGAAGTTAATTATTTTTATTTTTTGATATTACGAGGAGTTTCCTGGCCCCCACATCGTGGATCCAGACTAGCCACACGACAGGCTTAGAGCCTTTGGCGACCGCTTTGGATCAGGTCATGTGTTGGTCTCCTCGGGCCGAAGAACCCATGTGAAAGCTTCGGTGGCCAGTGCGAGTCGAACCCGGGGCCGTACTTGCAGCCGCAAGCCGTATACCACCAGACTAACTCGTCCTGGTTTTGAAAAACAACTCTGGTGACGATCACACAGAAACAATTTCTTTGACGTGCGCATGTTGTTTAACAATCGGTTTCGAAAACCAACTCTGGTGACGATCACACAATCATATGAGTTCATGATACGTATCTTATATTATTTAAAGTCAAGCTAACAAGTTAACAGTAACACGAGTGCTCTCTTTAAATTATATGAATGCATAAACGATGTGAGAACAACATGCATAATCATCACATGACAACGCATATATCTAAGATCAAACATAATTTTTTTTGTTCATAAACAAACTAACAACGAACGTGGAATAAACACATTGAAACTATTTCAATTTATTTTCAGTATTATGCAAGAAGGCTCTGATACCACTGTTGGAATTTATAAAGCAACCTATGAATTCATATGCCTAGAATCTCATGTCAATACCTAAATAAATCTAGATCCAGGGTTTCGAATATACCTGGATATTTTGCAGCGAAAAGATGAATAAAACAAACCGAAGTTTTCTAGCACTTCAAACGTCGTGCCTCTAACGGTATCCACATGCACACAAACTAGATCATAACGGGATGCTAGTGCCGTGAAACTAGACAAACGTTTTGTTTCTGATCGCCTTAGGGTTTTAGTTGCATTCGTCCTCATTAATGAAAAGACAGCACCATGTATGCATATAATTAACATGGCAACGTGCTTAACCTAGTCCACTTAAGGGCTGGTGGGCTAAAGCCCATGCACATACACGTTCATCTTTTCATACATAGTTATAATTATCACTTACTTTAGTATAAGACATCATATGTGACCGGCAGGATCATAATAATTAATCTAGTTTGCTTAGGTGTGTGACCGGTATGATCATATAAAATTAGTAATAGATTCTCAATCCAGAGATTATAATCGGTTTCTAGCAAAACATTATAACCACCTAATTCTAATTTTATACGATTGTCGAACCTCGACACTACGACTTTAAAGAGTAAGTACAAAATGATTTTAGGACATTCCCAACAAGTCCAGGGTGATAGATACAAGCAGTTAGCTTTACTTCAAGGATGGCAATCTGCAATTTATTGCCAGAACACGGGCCTAACCTTGACTCCTGCTGCTGTGGGATGTAGATCGATCAAACAATGTCATTGACAAATGTCGAGCGTTATGTTCTTTGGGTTCTCCTCGAGGGCCTCCTCTCCTATGCATTTGGTTGCCTGATTAATTAGTCCATAATGCTTAAATCCCCTGTCTGA
>NC_027749.1:28653045-28683185 GCF_000695525.1 Brassica oleracea var. oleracea | reverse complement strand
CTTTCTTATCTTATATTGTATGTGATGCAGGTTGTTTCTCTGTAAACTATTTTATATTTAATGAAAACTTTTTTATCAAAAAAAAAACTTTCCATTGTCTTGTCTGGTCTATAAAGATAAGCAGAGTAACTAAGAGCAAGACTAACACAAAAGCAGAGAAGATCAAGTTTGGAAGCGATAAAAGAGTTACATGAAACTCAAAACAACGAGGACCATCACAAGATTTGCAATTGGGAAGGCTCGTTCACTTGCCATTAGCCAAAAAAGTTTACCTTAAAAAATACCGCCATTAATTGAGACTTTTCTCAAATGCACTCAGAATAAGTTTTTGAAAACTCATCCTAAATATGATACATATTATCTAAAATAAGATATAAATATAAGTGTGTTAAAATATACATTTAATGTTTGATTATTAGCAATGACGGTAGCCTATATGTTAAACCACTATTATTAAAGCCCTTAGATCATACATGTTCCACGTTCGGTTCCCCTTCGGAATCCAAACTTTTTTTTTGTTAACTAGAAAACGATTGGATAAATAATTTTCCATGATAGCTTTCTTGGAAATGGATCATGACATCCTGAAAATGTTCAGTTAACCTACTGAAAATGTTTTTGCTAACAAAACTTTAAACAATTATAACGTCTACTAAAACATATCCAAGTAGCAAAATATCCGAACGGATTTTGTATTTAACAAGTTTGAAAATCTGAACCCGATCGGGTATATCCGAAATCCGAAGTAATACCCTAAATCATCTGAGCATATGTATTCTTTAACTTAAATCTACATCTTTCATCCAAATTCCAATATGTAATAACTGGTTTCTCTTAACCAATTTTGGTTTAATTAATATTATATAAAATTAATATCAAATCACTATTTCTTCTAACCTAAACGGATGCACACACACACATATATATATATATATATAAATATGTATCTCCTTCTTAAACGTGAGAGATTAAGGCACCATCTGCATTTTTCATCTCTCATTTTCTCTCTCTACAAGATCTTTTTTCCTAAAATATTATGATTTTCACGATCTATGTAAGGTTTCTCGGAGACATTAGTTGTTTCTGTCATCAGCGACAACCACCATAAGCGTCACTATAACAACCAGAGCTATCTCGAACCATCTTGTCGTTCTTCATACGGAGGAGTAGTTTCCGTCCATAGAGCTTTCCTTGTTATTCTCGATCGTGTTATGTTATGAAAGCAAGAAAAGGAACAATTTTGTTTTTTGGAAGAATTACGTGGTTTAATTTTTTTATCAGTAGTTCAAAAAAAATTATCAAATGTTTTAGTTTTTCGGTTATATCCGAAATATCCGAACCCGAACTAAAAAATACTAGAATTTGACCCAACCTGAAATGTAAAAATACCCGAACATCTGAAATATCCGATCCGAACCCAAACGGGTATCCGAATGCCTACCCCTACATCTTTTATATGTACAAACGAACAAGGGGTTAACTAGTTGTGGATGATAGAATAACCTCTATCCCCAAAAATACACACCCATAGAAACGACTTCGTAACGTGTAGGCCCATAATAGTATTTTGGGTCAAATAAGCAATATATATAAAGGCCAATAAAATGATATAAACCAATTAAGGTTTCTGAATTGGTTGCGGATAAAAGAATAACCTCAGCCACGAAGAGTACAATCCTTTTCCCGGATAACCTTATCCCTAAAAGCTCACCGATCTCTCTCTCTCTCTCTCCCCGCCGGAGTTCTCTGTAAGCGACGATCTCTGCTCTGTAGCTAAATCAAAATATCTCGATTACGCGTCTGCCAAGTTATTAAATTTTCGAATTTAATTTGTGATTCTCTTAGCACAGGCGCCGAAATGAGCACGCATGGTGAAAGCGAAAACGAGCGACTAAGAACGGTGTGGACGCCAGAGATGGATCAGTACTTCATCGAGCTTATGTTGGAGCAGGTGAAGAGAGGGAACAGATTCGACGATCACTTATTCAGCAAACGTGCTTGGAAGCTCATGTCTTCTGCCTTCACCGCGAGGTTCAAGTTTCCTTACGGGAAAGACGTTTTGAAAAACAGGCACAAGACGTTGAGGAACTTGTTTAGATCTGTGAAGAGTCTCTTGAGAGAAGATGGGTTTAGCTGGGATGAAAGGACACAGATGGTGGTTGCTGATAATTGCGTTTGGGATGTCTATCTCAAGGTGCGTTTTGCGTTTGCTGATAATAGCGTTTGTTCTTTTCAGACCCAACTTTGACAGGACTTGTTTTTCTTCAAGGGTCATCCTCATTCAAGATCTTTTCGAATAAAGTCGATTCCTTTTTATAAAGATCTGTGTTTGATTTACTCTGATGGAATGTCTGAGCAGAAAGGTACAAACTTTAACTGTATATGCTTGAGGCCTGTTGGATTCTTAGTCTTATGATCTATCTATTTGTGTTTCAGCTCCAGAGAATATTACTGAGGGAGATGACAACAGACTATGTGAATCAACAAAAGGAAGCGGCATCTCAAGATGCAGGACTACTTGGCATCCTCCAATGGACCGCTATTTCATCGGTCTCATGTTGGACCAAGCGAGAAGTGGAAACCAGATTGAAGGTGCTTTTAGGAAACAAGCCTGGACTGAGATGGTTAAACTCTTCAACGCCAAGTTCGACTCTAGCTTTACTGTGGATGTCTTGAAGAACCGGTACAAGACTATGAGAAGGCAGTATAATGCGATCAAGAGTCTTCTTCGATCAGATGGGTTTTGTTGGGATGATGAGCGTCATATGGTTACAGCTGATGATAATGTCTGGCAAGACTATATAAAGGTGGTGCTCTTGATTGCTCTCATCTAAAACTTTAGTGTTTTGTTTCTCTTTCTCAAAGTGTGTGTTCTTGTCTGAAAACAACTACAGGCTCATAGAGATGCAAGGCAATTCATGACTCGACCCATTCCATACTACAAAGATTTGTGTGTGGTCTGTGGAGATTCCGAGGAAAGTGACTGCTTTGTAGCTACGGACTGGTTTGATCCCGAAGCCGAGTTCCACGAGGGTACAACCGATTTGTCTAGTTCCGGTGAGGAACAAGACATCAACTCTCTTTTCTGTGAACCCAAGAACAAAAGAGATCATCAAAATGGTACAAGCCCTGTAAAGCTGAAGAAGCCTCGAGTTGATGAAACCAAAGCCATGGGAATAGAAGACGCGGTTGAGGCTATTCAAGCGTTACCAGACATGGATGAGGAGCTTATATTAGATGCTTGTGATCTGCTTGAAGATGACCTCAAGGCCAAGACTTTCTTGGCACTAAATGTGAAATTACGCAAGAAGTGGTTGTTAAGGAAACTCCGGCTTCATGTAACTTAACACCATTATTATCTGTAAAAAATGCACAAGTTTTGAAAGATAAACAGAGCTTCATTTTCTTATATTATAATAGACTACTCTAGCGTACTTTCTATAGAGTTCCATAAATAAATACTCGACTAAGAGCAATGAAGATTCAAAAAATGTATTACACTTTTCTTGTTCTAACTCAAAAAATGTTGCTGTAGACAAGGTGACACAATCACGCAAGGCAAGAAGAATCAAGAGAACATGACAAGTTGCCTACTTTTCTGTGGAATCCTTGATAAGGCTATATTGCCTTGCGTGTTTGCTCCACTTGATAAATGAGGCAGAGGCAGTACAAGGTTGGGCTGGTTTGGTGAAGGTGGGGTTGTAGACAAAAATGAAGAGTAATGAGTAAGGAACATTTTTAGATGTATCACTAGTTGACGGTGGTCCATCGATTAGAGACTTGTAAATACTTCTTTGTCACTGGAGAAATGGCCGAATAAGAGTCATCCTTGTAAAGTCTTTTGTTCAAGGTAACTGTAATGCTCCGACTGTCCACGGCTAATGGCCACTCACGTCTGCTCTCTCGGCTTATGGGGCCCATCCCGTTCTAACGGTCGGTCCATTAATTTTTCCGAAGGCTCAAATCATTGTCTACTGACTCTGCAATCACCACCCAATCTTTTCTCGTGTTTTGGTCTCACTCGCACGGTATCATGAATCACTTCCCGATATATCATCAATCTTTTCACCACTTTAGCCCAAACACAATTAACTCTGGAGTTCTAAACGAATGTGTGACGGAAAAGGTAAGTCAATTTTGGTGACATAGGTAGGTAGCAAGATCAATTCTTTTAAGCTTTCTATATATCACAACTCGGGATGTTACAATTCACCCCCCTTTCAAAGAATGCAACGTCCTCGTTGCGCCCCACGACAAGTCTCAAGACGCCTCTCGGATCAGAACCGATATGGCTAAACTGGCTCTGATACCACTTGTAACGCTCCAGCCACCCACAGCTAATGGGCCATCTACGCCCGCTCTCTCGGCCTGTGGACCCCATTCCGTTCCAACGGTCGGTCCGTTAATTTTTCCGAAGGCTCGAAATCATTGTCTACTGACCCTGCAATCACCACCTGACATTTTCCCATGTTTTGGCCTCACTCGCACGGTATCGCGAATCACTATGTCACCCATCTTTTCACTACTCCAGCCCAAGCACGCTTAACTCTAGAGTTCTAAACGGATGTGTGACAGAAAATGTAAATCAATTTTAGTGACATAGGTAGATAGCCAAATCAATTCTCTTAAGGTTTTTATATATATTACAATTCGGGACGTTACAGTAAGTTTTTGTCAAGGAACCCAAATGCCAATAAATTCATTTAACCATAGATTACCAGTTAAAAAGGATATCTTCAGAACAATCTCTATGTTGTGTTGTTATGTGATCAACCATATGCATCTTCACTCGTCTACTACCTACATCACACAACCAAAGCTGACGTGATAAGGAATCATTACATTCATCCATCACCAAAAGACTAATTTCATTTAAATGTAGAAGGTATTCTATTAAATGTGTTTATTTCTCTTAATATAACATTTGCTTGAAATTTATTACTTTAGTTTTTTTCATGTGATACAATGGATATATATATATATATTTAAAAAAATATTGAAACTTAGAATTTAAATGGTTAAAAATATTTAAATTGTTTTCTTAGTACATAAATTCATCACAAAATTATACTATATTGATAATAAACTTTTAATTAAGGATTTAAGAAGCTTCGTGCCCGACAGCCGCTTACATAGTTACATTAAAACTAGGTAATATCCCCGCTGCGGTGTTTTTTTTAATAT
Source organism: Brassica oleracea var. oleracea (assembly GCF_000695525.1). Taxonomy (NCBI): domain Eukaryota; kingdom Viridiplantae; phylum Streptophyta; class Magnoliopsida; order Brassicales; family Brassicaceae; genus Brassica; species Brassica oleracea. Next base: position 28,678,001 of record NC_027749.1, on the reverse strand, counting down.
TGAATATTTATTAAGATGTGTTATGTTTGATTATTATTATTTGTTTAAATTTAATTTAATTAATATTTTATGCAACTATTTGGTCTTTGCATGTGTTTAGTTTGGTACACAAAGAGCCTATCTCAAACTAATGGTACTTGTCAAATCTTCTAGTACTAACCATTAGTTATGGGTTGAATTTGGGCCATTGAATTAGCCTATAAATGAAAGAGGAGGTAATGCATGTAATTTTGTTTGATTTTCACTATCACATTGGTATAATCTACTATGACTTTTTTTAGTCAACCAAAATATTTTATTGAGACATCAAAGATACAAAGACGAATACATAGCCGGCGGAAAGAAGGTATATTCCCGGAATCAAAGCTGGCGTAAGACAGAATTTTCCTAGAGACTAAACTAAACTATAACCAAATTAACTTAAAGCCATAAAAGTTTTGTCCCATCCATAAAACAACAGTGGATCCATGGATCCATAGAGAAAGAGTTGGCGCTTACAAACATAACAGGTTAAAGCTTTACACATAAAGAGCAAAATTTAACGAAGAAGCCCACGGCCAACCATCGTTAACAAGCTCCTCTTAAAACCTACCTTTTGATCCCAAGAATCGAAGCTTCACTTCCGGCAAGACAGAACCTCTAGGTCTCCGAAAAGCCGTGGAGCCCACAATCGCGACTAGAACACACCTAGAATGAAGCTTGCAAAGAGATCATGATCATAGCTGAGAGGTAGAGTCAAGGAGCAAGCAATCCAACCCGAATAGTTCCGAAAAGAAACTGAACTAAACTTCAGAGCAAAGAAAAAACTGGCATGCATGAAGTACAAGGCCCCAATAACTCCAGATCTAGCTTTAGATCTTGGATAATAGATCAAACCGAAGTCGTTAGCAGTATAACCGCACTGATGATCGACCTGAATCCGGTGACTCTGTCTTCTCTATACCAAAAGCCAACTAGATCCAGAGATAGAAGTGAATCCAATCAAAATCCAAACTGTATGGTAAAAAAGGACAAAACCAGACTAGAAACACAAAATAATGACAAGAGCAATCCTACTCCGGCGCTTAAACCTACCGGAGCCAGAAACTGAAGAAAACTGCGAAGCTCAGAGAAGAAGAATGAAAGGGGGTGATTTAGAAAAGATGGGCCGTCAAACTATCTGCTATGACTTTTTATTATTGTTTAATATTTTTTTAGTTTAATATACAAAGAATTAGTGTGCATAGAACAAAAGTATGAGTGGACAAGGTTTCTTATTAAAAAAATTATTACATATACATTCATAGAAAGAGTGGATGTTGTAATTTAGTTTTTTCGGAGTAGTTTAAATTTTCAATGTAGTATAAGCTTAATTAACATTTATATCATTTTAAATAAATATCAAGAGAAATTCACTAAATTATTAATAATGAAAATGTATAATTGCAAAAAAAAAGAGGTAGATGTACGAGTGCATAAGCATAATTTAGATATACAGTCAATTATTTCTTTTATTTTAAATAAATATGAAAAGAAACCCATGAAATTATTAATAATGAAAATGTATAACTCCAAAAAAAAAAACTAAAGAAAGATGTAGAGAATGTGAATGACCATAATATATAATAAGTGTTTAGCGATGGTCATATGATCCATCTCTTCTTCTTGGTGTCTTTCTCATCAATAACTTCATGATCCACAGCACATCTTCTGTTTCATTTTTTCCTTTGTCATGTTTTACAACCAATACTTGAAGTTTGAAATGTACGACGACATTCTCCTTCTCCGTATTTGATGTTATCTTCGATCTCTGATTCCTTTTGATTCCTTTTCTTTAGTTGTTATATCCTATAGTTTAAAATTATTAAATAAATATTACTGTCATCATATATAATATGAATCACCTTTATTTTGTACTAGTCGTTACATTCTGACTAATTTACGACAAAATTTTATCGTAGCATAATTACGTCTGCATTACGAAGATTTCATATTTCGTCGTTAGTTAATCGTAAAGATGACGTAGTCCAATTACGACGTCACATTTGTAGTTGTAATACGTGGTCATAATTTTTCTTGTAGAGTATTGTTACGAAAATCAATAATACAATTAAAAGTGTAGAGCATTTTTTGAAAATCGGACCGGATACCGATTCGGTATAGATTTTACAGCAAATAACATACAACTACAACAACAAAAAACCAGACTAAATTTTACAACTAAACTTCTACATATACAGTCAAGCCAATCATCCCATATATGTTTTGTTTTGTTACGTAAGATTTATGGTTTAGGTTACAATCATCCCATTATCTGACGGTGCAATATTGCATATTGAGATATTTCATCCTCCGCAACAAAAGATGAAAAGAATATAATATCTTATGGAATCATTAAGGAAATAAAAAGGTTTAGATATATGAACTGGGTATTTATTTGCAATTCCTCCACTTCAAACACATTCCCTTGAAATTTATGCTCTTTGCTTCGCACATTTCTTGTCCTAGAACCATGTTCATACCTATAAAAATAGATAATAGATTCACCAACCAATAGTGTTTGAGTATTTGATATTTGATATCTTTTAAAAAAGGAAACAAAATTGAATTTCCAAATAAGATTATATTTTTAAAATAAAACAATAAAAATACATAAAAATAGTTACAAAAAATAAATAAATAAATATTGTTAAACCGTTAGCAAAATACTAAATCCTATACCCTAAATCCTAAACTCTAAACCCTAAATTATAAACCTTAAATCTAGGATAAACCGTAACCCATTGGAAAATTTTAAACCCTAAATCATACATTAAAAACTAAATCTTAATAACACTAAACACTAATCACTAAACCCTAAACCCTAATCACTAAACCCTAAACCCTTGGATAAACCCTGAACCCATGGATAAATCGTAAACTCTAAATCAAAAATATTTAAAATTAAACCCTAAAGTTTATGATTTATCCAAGGGTTCAGAGTTTACCCAAGGGTTTAGGGTTTAGTGATTAGGATTTAGGGTTTAGTGTTAATAAAATTTAGTTTTTAATGTATGATTTAAGGTTTAAGATTTTCCAACGGTTTAGAGTTTATCCAAAGTTTAAGGTTTAACATTTAGGGTTTAGTATTTAGGGTATAGGGTTTAGTATTTTGCTGAAGACTTAACAATATTAATTTATTTATTTTTTGTAACTATTTTTATGTATTTTTATTGTTTTACTTTAAAAATATAATCTAATTTGGATATTTAATTTTATTTCCTTTTCTAAAAGATATCAAATATCAAATACTCAAACACTATTGGATGGTGAACCTCTAGGGTGACCTAGAGGTTGAACCCAAGAATTTCTCATAAAAATATTAGATAAGAATTCAAATTAATGATCATAAATGTAATCAAGAACTACAAAAAAAAAACTTCATAATTGCAACAATTATATTTCAGTTACTTCCAGCGCTTAATATTTATGTAAAACTTAATCATTTTATAACCAAAATTCATGTGTTCATCACAATAATCTCAGTTAATGTTACCTAAGTAGAACAAAAAGGTATTCAATTTTATAATGACATTTTTCTTATATATTACGGATTTCATGTAATCTATGGATTTTCAATATTCTATCGAATACTTTTTGTAAAGCATGAATATAATTTGCAAAGTATGAGATGACGCTGTAAAAACAATTATTAAAAAATCATTCAATTAAAGTTTCTTACCTAGTTTTTTTTATCAAACGTTTCTTACTTAGTCTATGCATGCAAAATACTGTATTATCTCAAACAAAAGAATCAAAATATACCATATATATATATATATATATATATATATATATATTATAAAAATATATATATATATATCTATCTATCTATATATATAAAAAAATGTTTGCCTCACTCCTGTTGCGCCACGTCATAAAGTCTTTGATTGTGAGTGCGACACCTGTATTTTTTGTCTAAAACTCATCGTTTCATTAATTTTTGATGTGGGCTGCTGCGTTTCATAATTGTTTACGGTTTAGTGGGCTTTTTGTTCACACCGTGATATAGCCCAAATACAGAGAGATAGCCAATATAATGAAAACATATGTAAAGACTGAAACTTTGGAAACGAGAAGGAAAAGAAAGAGCGTACCGTGAGTTTCTGGATGCTACTGACTTCGCCTTGGTTGGAGGCGATATCAACGGTGACGGTTCATTTCGTCGCCACCTCTGGTAACTCAATAACATTCAAGAGTTTAAAATTATTGGCGATGAGTTTTGCAGAGTATGAAGAGGCAAAGGTAAGATGATGATGAACAACAAAACTGAAGAGGTTAAAAAAGAAAATCGAGCCAATTAATAAAAATATTCCACAGTTTAAGCGGTGGCGAATAAATCAGATCGGTTTCTCAATTCCGCTATGACTCGATCAATAGAGAAATCTAGTTTTTTTTGTCCAAAGAAATATAGATATTATCAAAGCAAAGATTGCTCCGAACGAATCATAAGAAGATAAGGGAAGCAATCAAAGGTTTTTATTTCATTTTTTAATTATTTATTGGGAATTAACATGAATGAAAGTTCCATACACGCGCAGAGACATGCGTGTTGGTGAGATATGAGATACAAATTTTAAACTTAAAAGGAAAATAGACAGGAAGAAATGCGTTCAATTCCCATTGGGTCTTTTCTTTTGAGCCTTTTGTTTCAAAGTAAAACGACAGAACATAACCGGATTTACTTCGGTTTAGTTTAGATTTGATTCAGCTTAAACGCATGCATGATTTTAAGTTACACAAGTTTCATTCAATAAATAAATCAACGGAAAATTTTACTGTAAGAAATTGGGTTAATTGAAATTCATAAGACAGAAAACAATAAATAATTAAAAATAATTTTATAATTATCAAGCTACTTATATTTATATAATATTTATATATCAAAATAACATAAATATATGATTATAATTAATATTTAAATAAAAAACTCGGGCGTAGACCGGGCCGACCCTAGTATATATATATATATAAACATTAGCAGATTTGGTTACATACATATAACTTAGGGAGAATTGCCAAGTGTGACTCAAAACTTGGAGTCAAACCCAAAACAATACCCCAACTTGGGTCAAAGGCAAAAGTAACCTAAAAGGCTATTGAAATTACAACTATCCCCTTGTGACCAAACAAAAAAATGGAATTTTTTTTACGTTTCTACCCCTCGCAAGTCGTCTGTTTAGACGACTTGAAAATAAGTCGTCCAGACGACTTAACTGAAAGTCGTCTGGACAGTTAGTCTTAAACATAATTTAAAAATTTTGTAAAAAATATTTTGATAAGTGAAAAATGGGAATTATGTAATTAACATATGTCTTAGGAGGTATAAATTAAGATATAACAAATTTCAATTGTTTTCAGCATAGATGAGTGAAAGTAGTGAGTCATGATATTCTTAAGTTTATGTTTCATCAACATATGTTGTAGTATTGTATGTGTTCTTAGGGTTAGATTTTGGAAAGAATTAAAACCGTTTTTGAAAATTTTTAAAATTACTTATGCGTGTTCATTTCTGTGTATAGTAAACACTATTTAAGTATAATTTGATTTTATAACGTGGTTAGTTAGTTAATCTAGTCATTTTAGTTTAGGGGTTCATTTTAGGGTCTAGGACGACTTAATATTTTGTCGTCTGAAAACAGACGACTAAATATTAAGTCGTCTGTTGTACATTATCAGCCAGAATAAGTCGTCTAAACCGGACCAAACCTTAAAGTTTACCAATGTAATTTTAAAGCTAACCGGATTATTTACCCAATATATAAGGTGATTTTTATTTTTTTGTTTCATTTTTCGCGAAATTCAGAAACCCTAACAGTTCTCCCTCTCAAAGGCGATTTCGAATTCCCACGATTTCCGAACAAACCATCGTTCTCAACATCGGCTATCTATCTCACTTCATTCTCACCGTTGTCGCCGCAGCTTCTTCTAACCCTAGCCGCGCCGATTCCTCTAAACCCTAGCGCCGCCGATTCCTCTAAACCCTAGCGCCGCCGATTCCTCTAAACCCTAGCGCCGCCGATTCCTCTAAACCCTAGCGCCGCCGATTCCTCTAAACCCTAGCGCCGCCGATTCCTCTAAACCCTAGCGCCGCCGATTCCTCTAAACCCTAGCGCCGCCGATTCCTCTAAACCCTAGCGCCGCCGATTCCTCTAAACCCTAGCGCCGCCGATTCCTCTAAACCCTAGCGCCGCCGATTCCTCTAAACCCTAGCGCCGCCGCTTCCACTATATCCGAACAAACCGTCGCCCTCGCCACCGTGGTCACCAACGTTCTAAACACTAGCGCCGCCGCTTCTTCTAAACCCTAGCGCCGCCGCTTCTTCTCTGTAAACCTTAGCGCCGTTTCTCTGTAAACCCTAACGCCGCTAAGTCATCAATCTCGAGGAAAAGATGAACATAAAACGTTGTCTCTATCAATTTACTCATTCTCACCGTTTCACGTTTATTTTTTCAGATCTATAACCGCAATGACGAGTACTCCAACTCCTTCTGCGACTGGAAGACTTGTAAGTAATTTAAGTCGTCTACTAAGTCGTCTGGACTTATATTGTTGTCTTTGATTATTTTGCAGACAAAAAGGATGGATATTCCAGAACTCCCCCGTAGGTTATACACATCAGGGGAAGAACCAGAAGCCCACAATAGCATTTCGTATCATACGGATAACAGCAAGTTGCATACTGCTCTTAGGAAAGCTCTTACTGATGACGAATTTGAAGAGCTCAAGGAGTCGAGTTTGGGAGTTTTCATCAAGTTCAAGGAGCAGGGATTTGGTTGGGCTTCAAGGCTGGTTCACTACATGCTCAGTTTCAAGCTGGACATTAAGAAGAAGTATGAGATGTGGTCTCTCGTTGGTCCAGAACCTTTGAGGTTTTCACTGTTAGAGTTTGAAAACCTCACTGGTCTAAACTGCGAGTACATCGAGGACCTTGAGACACCAAAATGTGACGTTACCCCAGAGATGGTTTCTTTCTGGGGGATGCTGGGAGTTCATCTGGAAGCTGGGCCAACTACTGATCAGATAATAGCAGCACTGAAGAGATGCGGGGATTGGTCCAGGGAAGATCGCAAGCGGCTCGCGTACCTCTCCATCTTCACTGGATTCATTGAAGGGAGAAAGTTTTCAACCGCTACACGATCTACTCTGGCAAGGCTAGTGATGGATTTAGAACGGTTTGAGAATTATCCATGGGGGAGAGTCGCGTTTAAGGTGCTGATGGACTCTTTGTGGAACAAAGAAATTGCTGGCTGTTACACCGTGGATGGGTTTATACAAGTTCTTCAGGTCTAGACGTACACAGCTATGCCGGAATTGGGTGCTAGTATTGGTGGTCCCAGAGCAGACAGTCCGTCTCCACCGATACTGGCTTACGAGGGCAGCAGAGGCCGCAGATCAATGAAAGCTGCTATCTTGAGTCAGGTATTTACTTCAATCCAAAAGACTGCGCAGACGACTTATTATAAGTCGTCTGGAAAGTCTTCCATCTGGACGACTTATTAGACGACTTATAATAAGGCGTCTGGAAAGTCTTCCCAGCTGGACGACTTATCGGACGACTTAATTAAGTCGTCTGGAAAGTCTTCCATCTGGACGACTTATTAGACGACTTATAATAAGGCGTCTGGAAAGTCTTCCCAGCTGGACGACTTATCGGACGACTTAATTAAGTCGTCTGGAAAGTCTTCCATCTGGACGACTTATTAGACGACTTATAATAAGGCGTCTGGAAAGTCTTCCCAGCTGGACGACTTATCGGACGACTTAATTAAGTCGTCTGGAAAGTCTTCCATCTGGACGACTTATTAGACGACTTATAATAAGGCGTCTGGAAAGTCTTCCCAGCTGGACGACTTATCGGACGACTTAATTAAGTCGTCTGGAAAGTCTTCCATCTGGACGACTTATTAGACGACTTATAATAAGGCGTCTGGAAAGTCTTCCCAGCTGGACGACTTATCGGACGACTTAATTAAGTCGTCTGGAAAGTCTTCCATCTGGACGACTTATTAGACGACTTATAATAAGGCGTCTGGAAAGTCTTCCCAGCTGGACGACTTATCGGACGACTTAATTAAGTCGTCTGGAAAGTCTTCCATCTGGACGACTTATTAGACGACTTATAATAAGGCGTCTGGAAAGTCTTCCCAGCTGGACGACTTATCGGACGACTTAATTAAGTCGTCTGGAAAGTCTTCCATCTGGACGACTTATTAGACGACTTATAATAAGGCGTCTGGAAAGTCTTCCCAGCTGGACGACTTATCGGACGACTTAATTAAGTCGTCTGGAAAGTCTTCCATCTGGACGACTTATTAGACGACTTATAATAAGGCGTCTGGAAAGTCTTCCCAGCTGGACGACTTATCGGACGACTTAATTAAGTCGTCTGGAAAGTCGCTTCTTTACTGTCTCAACCTCATCTTTTTCAAGTATTTACAATATTGCCACTGCAATGAATAGTGGCAACAACCTTGTACGAACTGTTTGGAGCTTTTATTGCCCTTTAATGCACGTAAATCTCTTTACACTCTCTCTGTTTCAATTGTTATGAACTAAAAACAACATTTCTTTCACTTTCTCTCTATATTCATCCAAAAAACTCAAGCTTTTGATTCAAAATATGGGCTATGGTTGACAGAGCCATATTTCTTTCGTTTTTACTTACGGTTGCTTTCGTTTGAGGTTCTGGGTGGTTGGAGAAGACCTTGTGTGCAAACGAAGTCATCTCACCTAGTTTAAGGTACGAATTTGAATTTTTTTTCAAGATCTGTTCGCGTAGAAGACTTACTAGTAAGTCATCTGTATGTAGAAGACTTACTGATGAGTCTTCTGGTCAAACGGACGACTTAAATTAAGTCGTCCAGCTTTGTTTGTTAAAAAAAAACACTTCAGACGACTTATATATACGTCGTCTATGAGAAACGGGCTAGTTTTGCATTTGACCGAATCGTGTCAGATCTTTGACTATTTCTGGACGACTTATAATTCAGTCGTCTCTGGGAAAGTTAAAATTTCAATATTTTATGAAAACTTGACGACTTACGTGTAAGTCGTCCTAGGTTAGTTTTGTAATTGAAAAATAAAACTTCATAATTTAACTTTAACCAGACGACTTAATATAAAGTCGTCCAGCTAAACGACTTAATTTAAGGTCGTCCGGGATAAGCAAGGTTTGACCAGAAAATTGGGAAAAATTCTGGACGACTTTGCTTTCCCCGGACGACTTTAAATTAAGTCTTCTGGAGGGACGACTTTATATTAAGTCGTCTGGTTAAAGTTAAATTATGAAGTTTTATTTTTCAATTACAAAACTAACCTAGGACGACTTACACGTAAGTCGTCAAGTTTTCATAAAATATTGAAATTTTAACTTTCCCAGAGACGACTGAATTATAAGTCGTCCAGAAATAGTCAAAGATCTGACACGATTCGGTCAAATGCAAAACTAGCCCGTTTCTCGTAGACGACGTATATATAAGTCGTCTGGAGTGTTTTTTTTTAACAAACAAAGCTGGACGACTTAATTTAAGTCTTCCGTTTGACCAGAAGACTCATCAGTAAGTCTTCTACATACAGATGACTTACTAGTAAGTCTTCTACGCGAACAGATCTTGAAAAAAAATTCAAATTCGTACCTTAAACTAGGTGAGATGACTTCGTTTGCACACAGGGTCTTCTCCAACCACCCAGAACCTCAAACGAAAGCAACCGTAAGTCAAAACGAAAGAAATATGGCTCTGTCAAAAGCTTGAGTTTTTTGGATGAATATAGAGAGAAAGTGAAAGAAATGTTGTTTTTAGTTCATAACAATTGAAACAGAGAGAGTGTAAAGAGATTTACGTGCATTAAAGGGCATTAAAAGCTTCAAACAGTTCGTACAAGGTTGTTGCCACTATTCATTGCAGTGGCAATATTGTAAATACTTGAAGAAGATGAGGTTGAGACAGTAAAGAAGCCATTTTCGAAAAAAAAAAAAAAAAATGTTAATGGCATTTTCGTAGATAAACTGCAGCTGTGGGGTTAAAATCTAAAAAAAAAAGGAGTCAAAAGAAAAAGTTAGTTTTCTGTTTGACTCCAAGTTTTGAGTCACTTTTGCAAAAAGCCCTATAACTTAATATCATGGTAAATTACCTAAGCCGGCAAGTAGTATGAAGATAAAGAAAAACATATAGATTAACTTCATTCTTAGCAGCTAGTTTAGCGAAAGAAATATAATCTAGAAGGAAAATTAAACTATGAATATTAGAATTAATTTGTAACATTAGTATGAGCAGTTAAAATTTTATATTAAACATAAGTATAATTTTAATTGGTAGAATATCAACATATATATTATTATTTATTAATGTGAAACGATGAAAAATAAAAATATGTGGAACAAAATCCAGTTTTAGGGAGCATATATGTGATAATTTATATTTTTGTGATTATGTTCCTAATGTATATATCTTGTACTTAATTACACCATAGAATGCATAGAATCATAAAAAGACATTAGAGTTCGATCCGCATAGATGTGCGGGTATTTTTTCATTCTACTAATGTATAACTTTGATATATTATAATGAATGTTTAAATATATAATTTACATTTTAGTGTTATTTATTTTTAACTCTATCATATTATTGTGTACGTTTTTAATTGATATTTTTAATATATAATAATATTTTATATGAAATTATGTACTACTATATTTTTTGAATTCTGCACAATAAATTGATTATCTGAAATAATCAAATAAAGCATCTCTTTCAAAATATGTTTTTTTTTTCAATTTCTACAGTTTGCATACACTCCATTTTAAAATTTTATTAGTTTAGAATATTTTTATTTTTATTTTTGTCAGAATAATTTTTTTTTAAAGAGATATTTATTTAAGAGCTATAGAATATCGATTATGCAATTATTATAAATTATAATCATAAAGTTGTTTTCTACATATTATATATATATAGATATATGTATATATATTACGGAGACATGTTATTTTAGTAAATTTTATTGATATAAGATATTTATCAGATGCTATGGTGTTAAGTATTCTGAGTTTTTTTGTTACTAAATTAAGGTTTCAAAATATTGCACCATTTTTTCTTTTAAAAAGATTTTTTCATGTTGCATTTCAAAAAAGTTATACTTTTGCATCTATGATTTTATCTTATGCAAAATTTGGAATATTATTATTTTAAGTTTAAAATATTAAGTTTCAAAATTATAAAATTAGTCAAGACCATTTTGAAAAATACAAAACTATTTTGAGTGTGGAAGAATATATGAATTTGGATTTTGTTTTACTCAATCAATGAAATATTTTATAAAATATTGAAATCTAAGGTAAAATTTTAAACATTTTCTGAACTTTTTTTTGTCATAATTAAAAATAAACTTTATACTATAGTTAAAATATTCATAATTAATATTGTATTGAATTATTAAAATTTCAAAGTTTTCTAACAGCATATTTTGTAAATGACACAAGAACTAAATTTTAGTAATATAATATTATATTTTGTATATAATAATTTTTAGATAATATTTTATTGTGAGTTTAAAAATAAATAAAATTTTAAAAATAATATATAGTCTGGATATAAAAGTTTAAAATATGTTAACAATTTTATTTTTATTTTTATAAATATTACATAGTTTAGGAATTTTAATCCCTTTTAACGATGAATGATATTTCATTTATTTAGTTATGTGAAAGCACTTTTAAAAATAAAATAAAATAAATTTAGAAAGAATAGTATCTAATTTTTTGTTTTATAATAAACTTTACCTTAACAATAATATATAATAATATTATTATATCATTAATTACGAATTTAATTAATGAGTTATTTTATAAAAACATTTCAACTTTTTAGTAATTGTTTTTAGAGTTTTCTCAATATATTTTTCTATAATAAAAATAAAACATAAATTTAAGTTAAAATACATTTATTATTATCCTTATAAATTATTAAGGTTTTTAAAAATGTTATATATCTCATTGATTACTGTAAATAATCAAATAAGTTATAATATATAATTTATAAAATATGTTTTGTGATTTTGTTTAACAATTGTTTTATATGTTTTGGATGACCAATATCTATACAAAATGTTTATATTGTGAAGGTAATTATTTTGTTGATGCAAACTTCGGTAAGAAATTAAATCAAAAATGATTTAAAATATAATTTAAATTTAGAATGACTTGCAATATAATTTAAATTAAGAATGGATTCAAATATAATGTAAAATCATACTTTGTATGTTTATGTTTTTTAATTTGAATGCCCTTGCAGAAAAATATAATTAAATTCATTGATCTAAATTATAATTTTTAGAATATATAGATTGTATCTTAATTATATACTAAATTAAAAAAATTAGAGTTTTTAAAATTAAAGAAGAAAAAAGCACTGAGATTTTCTAATTTCAAAGCGAATGGGCCGAACAAATGTCAGACTCTCGTTTTTAGCCCAACGAAACCAGGAAAGGAAAGAAGAAGGGGTTTAAACAAAGACCGTGATAATTATAATACGATGGGCCTTAAGTTTGGTCGGTATTTCTGATTGGTTTAAAACGTCTTGTTTCTCATTAGTTGAATTTACAGGTGGCGAAAATAATTAAAAATATTTTAAAAAAAGAAATGGCGTTAATAATTCAAAAAGCTGCTATTATAGATGAGAGTGAGGGGAGAACATTTTTTTCCCAAATCAGAAAAAAAAAATCTTTGAAGAACGCTCAACCTTCGTAGGTGTTTTTCGACTCTTCCAAACTTTGCAGAAACGGATCCAATTCATTAACATAGTAAGTGTTTGGACCTCTCTCTCTCTCTCTCTCTCTGTAAATCATGAATGTCTTTGAGGATTTCGATCGCAATTTTGATTTAGGGTTTCGTTCTCTTTAGATTCTGATCCCGATTGGTTTGGGGTTTCTCGCTCTATGTGAGGGTTTCTTGTGAATCTTTATTGTTCGATTGATTGTCTTGTTCCTTTATAGTTCGATTGATTGTCTTGTTCCTTTATAGTTCGATCGCAATTTTGATTTAGGGTTTCGTTCTCTTTATATTCCGTCCCGATTGGTCTGGAGTTTCTCGCTCTATGTTAGGGCTTCTTGTGAATCTTTCTTGTTCGATTGATGTCTATAGTTCAATTGATCGTCTTGTTTTATACAGATTGGATCCTGATTTGTTTGGTTTTTGGTACTAAACTTTGTAAGAATCGATAGAAAAAAAACCTTGTTTTACTCTTTTCATTAGCTTTCTGTTTTCTCCTTGGTGTACGAGTGTTGTTTGTTTAACCTCTTAAATTCTTATTCTTGTATTATTATGTCTCACAATTCCTAAGTTCATTTTTCAAAAACACGATAAAAATTGTTCTGATTATTAGCTCGTTAGTTAGACAATAATGGTAAAGAGTTTATGCTATAGTTTCTAAGTTTGCGTCTTTATTCCTTTTGTAGTTATATTTTAGGGTTCATAATTTGTGGTTATGGTGTATCTTACTACTTTTTCAGTTATAGCTTCACACGAGAAGAAACGGTGTGACGAGAGAGATGGAAGAGCTGAAAGGCGAAACAACATACAATGGGTTTGTATAGCAGCATTGCAGTGACTCCGTGTGAAACCTGTCATTAAGGTAAATTACTCTTTTTATGCTCTACAGATTCCCCATCAGTTTTAGATGATTTTGATTTCAACAACAAGAATATTTCAAAAAGCCTTTTATTTTGTTTTTTTTTTTCAAAACCCTAAGATCGATTGTTTCTGTTTTGTTTTGATGTTTTGGTTTTCCACTTCAAAACCTCCAAAAAGATCTTAGACAAACACTAATCTAATAGTGTTCTGTAAGATTCTTATCTTGGGAACATTGCTGCCCCTAAAGTAAACTTATTACCCACGGTTTAAAAAAATCTTTTAAGACAAGAAGAGGCTTTACTAACCCACGTCTTAAGAATTAAGGATCTGTTTTTGATTATTTGGATGGAATGGATTACACCAACCAATGTCTTTAAGACAAAGGACTAAAATCAAAAACAGATTCTTATTTTTTTACTTACCCACGGCTTAAGAAAGATCTGTTTTTGATCATTATAACGACCAATGGTTAAGAAAGTCTTTAAGACGAGATTTGAGAAATCAAAAACAGATCCTTGTTTGACTTACACCCACGGCTTGATTGTCCCTTTGCTGCCCCTAAAGGAAACTTATTACCCACGGCTTAAAAAGTCTTTTAAGACAAGAAGAGACTTTACTAACCCACGGCTTAAGAAGGATCTGTTTTTGATTATTATACCGACCAATGGTTAAGAAAGTCTCTAAGACAAGAGACTTGAGAAATCAAAAACAGATCCTTGTTTGACTTACACCCACGGCTTGATTGTCCCTTTGCTGCCTCTAAAGGAAACTTATTACCCAGGGCTTAAAAAAGTCTTTTAAGACCAGAAGAGACTTTACCAACCCACGGCTTAAGAATTAAGGATCTGTTTTTGATTATTTGGATGTAATGTATTATAACAACCAATGGTTAATAAAGTCTTTAAGACAAGAGACTAAAATCAAAAACAGATTCTTATTTTTTTACTTACCCACGGCTTAAGAAAGATCTGTTTTTTGATTATTATAACGACCAATGGTTAAGAAAGTCTTTAAGACAAAATACTAAAATCAAAAACAGATCCTTATTTTACTTACCCACGGCTTGAGAAGATCCTGTTTTTGATTATTTGAATGGAATGGATAAGGACCAATGGTTAAGAAAGTCTTTAAGACAAAAGACTAAAATCAAAAACTGATCCTTATTTTACTTACCCACGGCTTAGAGAAAATCTATTTGGATGGAATGGGAGTATAACGATCAAGGGTTTAAGAAAGTCTTTGAGACAAAAGACTTGAGAAATCAAAAACAGATCCTTATTTTACTACTACCCATGTCTTACATAGACAAGACATGTCGGTTACCCACGGCTTAAAAGTCTTTACTACCCATGACTTACAAGTCTCTAGACAAAGACTTCATATCAAAAACAACAGATCCTTATTTCACTGCCCACGGCTTACACATAAGTCTGTAGACAAAGACGTACAAGGCATGTCAGTTAAAAGAAGTCCCGCGGCTTAAAAGTCTTAGACAAAGATGTACAAGGCATGTCAGTTAAAAACACCCACGGCTTACATTCAACTCTTTAGACAAAGACATATAAGACATGTCAGTTTACTTTGGATGGGAATAACAAACCACGAGTCAACCAACGGTTTAAGAAAGTCTCAAGTCAAAGACTACACTTGGGTTTCAAAGACTTGTAGAATGGTAAAAAAACCTACCCGTGAGTTTGATTTTAGAATGCGGCTTAGATAAACAAAATGTGAGCTGAGAACCATTTGGATGGGAACAACACGACCAAATGGTTAAAAATTCTTTAAATATCCAGTCTAAAAACTAATTAATTTGATTTTTTTTTACAGGTTTGTGCTTTAGGAGGTCTGAGGAGATTGCAAGTGTAGCAGACTTCTGCGCAGTGGCGGCCCTGAGGGGAAGCATTACAAGCACCCGCTTCCAGCCCACAAAAAATATTTGCATAAAGTGGCCAATTTTAAAAAATAATTATCTACAAAATTTATAAAAGTGGCCAATTTTTTTAAAATTGCTTGTAGTCTTTTTCATTTCAGGACCGGTACTGCTTCTGCGACAGGTAGTACATCTCTTTGAATTAGTTGAGTCTCACGTAGAGATATATTTTTGAAGGTATGTGAAACTTCTGTAGTTTATATGTCTGAGAAACTTTTTATTTGTGTTATCCACTAACCCTTCGTGATCATATGTGATCACGTTCCTGTAATTTTATAATTTAATTTTGGTCGTTGTATGAGTATCCTACATTTTGCATTCTACATCATGTCTTTACAGTTCTGGATCTGCACTCTGCATTCTGATATTTGCATTCTGCATCATGTCTTTACTGTTCGACATTCTACACCATGTCTTTACAGTTCTGGATTATGCATCATGTCTTTACAGTTCTAGATTCTGCACTCTGCATTCTGATGTTTGCATTCTGCATCATGTATTTACAGTTCTGGATTCTGTATCATTTCCTTACTGTTCTGCATTCTGATGTTTGAATTCTGCATCATGTCTTTACAGTTCTGCATTCAGCATATGCATGTCCTCAAATTATGCATCATGTATCATGTCTTTGCAATCTTATAGCCAAATTTGTATGTCTGAGAAATTATGTTATTCTGCGTCATACTTTATATATACTTTTGATTATTGTTATATATTATCTAAGTGCTATTTACATGAGTTTTTAATGTACACTGAGCAAAAAATAGATTTGGTTGTGGTACTAGTGTTTATCTTCTAGTCGTATAGAGATGATGGTTTTGGAAATCTTTTAAACCATTTGTGTATTTATTTAGCATGTGCATTTGATCTTTCTTGATTTCTCTATTACGTTCTTTTAATACTATATCTATGATTGATGTAAGAAAAGGGTAAGAATTAGCAGCCGAACTCCAATGATGTCATCTCTTTTGTAGGTATGCATCATATGTGCTCTAATCTTCTAGGTTTTTAGGTAGGCTATATTCTATGCCTAAATTTTTATTTGGCTTCAAAAACCGTATATTTGCTATAATAGTGGTTAAACTTAGAAGTTCTTGACTCTCTAGGAGAGATATTTATGTAAAAAATTCAGCTTCGTTTACTCTGAAGGCAAATGTTTCAAGAAACTGTATAAATGATTGTTAAATTAAGGGTCATTTTCCACTACATATTGTGCATTGTAGCTTGAGGTAATTTCAGTTGTAATCTCTTAATATTTTGCACCTGGTCTTGTCTATTATCTTAATCATATGTAACCTTCCAAGAAGATAATATTTATTGCTGCTTTATTCTGTTTAATATGGAAAATCTGAATTTAGGTGTTAGTTTTGTTGATTAAAAATGCTTTATATATCTTTTAAAGACTTCGTAAGATTATAGAATTAGATATGGCATGTTCTCATTAGACATAGTTCTTGTAATTGGTTTGTTGCCTAAACCACTATTGGCCCTTTTTTGTTATGTCTGAATGTGATCTTTGATTTTATTTTTTTTTTGGTATGGTCACGGATAATACCATCTATACTTTTGACTTTTTAAACTTTTTGTAATAGTTAGTGTGGTAAATTAATTATTTTGAAGAAATATATGTCCGTCTTAAACTATACCCAATAAAAGGTTCACTTATGTCATATCTATAACTGGTATGCGTGTGGATAATACATTTTCTAAAGTTACTTTGTAAATGCTTGGATTGTATGTAGTTTGAGAAGGCCATATAGTGTTTGTTTTAACCAACCTAAACAATGAGTGATTTTAAAGTGAATTTTGTTCTATGCTACGTAATAATTTGAGCATACTGGATAAGGGGTGTTTTACGCTATCTTTGCTTTGAACCCATGGATTGTTTTACTATTGTTAGAGCATGGTTTATTATTCTTTCAAACTAGTATATAAATTTGTTTGATTCAAATTGACTCTCCAAATAATCTATTATCTGAATTTCATAATTTGACTTCAGTGGTTGCATCATAGACTGTTTTTAATTCACGATTTGATTAGTGGATATGTTCTATGTTTAAACTTGCATGCTTGATTTATTGATGTTGGCATCATTTGTGATTTTATTAAATTAAACACTTGAATCTGTATATTCTTGAATGGAACCAACAAGACTTATTTTTATTTATTTTTAGAGTGAGGTGAATAAGGACGGTAATGGATTTTTTTTTAATATCAAGAAACGGATAGATTCACCTCAAAGAAATTAGGAGCGGAATTAAAAATGTAGTTTTAATTGTTTATCTTCAATCATGCAACGTTAGATCACAAAACCTTGAACGTTATAAACTCTATGACTAAACATTTTACATGAGAGAGAACCCAGCCGACGACCTTAGCACAATATGGCATATAGAGAGTTCGTGGAGAGATCCAGAACTTCCAAGCTACTAAGCTTTAGCTCACCTGTGAGTATTTAAGTTGCAGTTTATGGTTTTAAATGTATTATGCCCTCTCTCTTTGTGAATTAAGCAGAGAACCTTGCTTGATTCATGGCTGCCAAAGAGTTTTATTTAAATGTTCAGTGTAGTAAATAAAATGGACATGTACATGAATGTGCATGCAGCTAAATTAAATGTCTGAAAGAATGTAAATTTTTTTTGTTGTTTCAAAAGAAGGTAAAATTTTCCAACTACAAAAACAAAACTAATTATAATAGATACGCATAGACAAAAGATCTAGTAGTGGTTAAAATATTAGTATCAGGAATCATGACAGCCGTTTAAGTCATAAATCATAATGATTTTTGGGTTTTTACCTTTTTACATCAAATTTTCAATTTTAATTTACTAAACTATAAATATATTTTGGTAGTTCTTAATTTGGTTTAACAATTTCACTTAGATTTTATTTAAATTTCAGTAGAATAAAAGATTACATTTTATGAAAATAAAATTTTATATTATATTATATTTAATAATTATCTATTTTAAATATGTTTCTTATTAAAGTGATCCCAATCATGATACCTGATTCAATTAAACATTCTACGCTAAGGTGATTTCCGGCAAACAAAAAAATAAATCTCTTTGCCGTGTTATGATTTTTGCTTGAAGTTTTTTAATTGATGTTGTTCATATTGCTGTTTGTTTTATTTCGCTATGTTTGGTTATTAATTTTTGTCCAACAGGAGGAATCATAGAAATTTGTGTGTTCATGGAGGAACTGTGTCTTTGGTGATTGGCCCATTCGTGTTTCCAGCATAATCAGTTAGCTTTCTTTACAATGATCTGAAATTAATTGATGTTGTTAATATTGCGCATTTGACTTCACATTAGCTTTCCTTACTATGATCTGAACTAAAGCCGGTTGGTAATGTTTGTTAGTCGGATCTTTGCTCCTTTTTGTCACATTTTGACTGAGATGGTAACTTTGTAGTTCTTCTTAGAAACGTGGAGAGCAGTAGCACAACCGCAATAACCATCTCCACCAATGACCAGAACACTTTGGTTTTAACGATGAGTTATTGGTAGATGTTTCAGGTTGCTCTTGTTGGCTTATTGGTAAAGTTGCTCAGAAATGACAATATCTCTTATGTTTCTCTTGGAAGACAAGTACTTGGAGCGAAAATTTTGAAAAGACTTTAGGATTGAAGGTATGCCTTAAACCAAACGGTTTAACCAAATACTTGCTATTGGTTGGTAAGATAACTGAAGTGCATGAAGTTGACATTAGATGCACTGGCGGTGAATCTAGAAACTTTTTAAACCGGTGTCATATATTAAATTAATTATTTAATTTAAATATTTATTTAAAATAAAATATTATTAAATTAGTGATTATATACAATATCAGATTTTCAGATTTCTTTTTCTTATTTAAAAACACAAATAAAAACAATGACAATAACTAAATGTTTAAATTTGGGTTTAGAAAGGCAAATTATTTAAAGTTGGGTTTAGAAACCCAAATAAAAACAATGACAATAACTAAATTACACTACGTCAAATCCAGAAAACATATAGATCCAAACAAAAAAAATATGTTGGGCCTTTGGCCCGTAATAAAAAAACAAGGTGTAAAATGACACTCAAACCCGGGTCTGGAGTTTTATAAGGGTGTGTAAAAATAAATATTTCTACCGACTGAGCTATGGTTCTTTGTTGTAAAATGCCTACCAAAACAATTTATAACATTTAAGTTGAAACCCCTACTCTCCAAGGGTTTTTATTGATTCTGTGAAACACAACTGCAAAACAAAAGCAGCCAAGATATAAGACAATTTTCTTTTAGATTCGTTTGATTTCTTTGTGATATGTACTATTTAGTGTAATAAAAAATAATTTTTGAATAAATTTGTTAAAGACGAAGAGGAATTAGTCACAGAGTAAAAATGTAAAGTAGGTTTTTAAAAAAAATATTTCTCTAAAGATATTTAAGGAGAACAATCATCTCAGTTAACAGAACTAAATTATATAAGAAACTAGGAGGATGTCAGGCCGAAGAATATTGATTTATTGTACTTAAATATGATTTTTGGATGATGTGATTATGTGGTCAGTATTTATTGTGAATAGAATTATTTAATGTTTTATTATGTTATGTACTAGTAGCTAATAAGTTAATATATTATGTGTTTGTCTTTTTAATAATGTGTTGTTGTATGTATAATACTATTTATTAGTGGTGAAATGAGTTTTTCTGATGTAAAACATATAGAATTTCAATAACTTTGTCTTTAAGAATTTGTTGATTCTAAGATTAACAGCGTCAAAATTGTATTTTAGTTTTTCACATTTTTGAACATTACTCTTATTAGATGTTTTTTGCACTTTCCCCTATATTTTGACTTTGAGACGTCACCATCTATGTATTTCGTTTATCTCTTCGGTGCAGTGCTTCTCACCATCACTGGGAAAAGACTCACCTCCGTACTCTTGTTTTCCTCACCTTTTTTTTCTGTGAGATTATCTGGTAGTTGTTATAGATCAGACATATTAGTTCCATGTTATGTGGTTGTTTCTTACGGCGTTGTATGTTATTTTGGTCAATATTGATCGTTTTTTCTTTCGATTTTGGCTAAGGTTAGAAACTACATCTCGTTGGGTTGGGTCAGAGTTTAGTTGTCATTGATGTTGTTTTCTTCGTCGTTGGTTTGCCATCGATAGTCTCTGCTCGTCTTGGTTTTCAAGATCTGGTTTTTGGTGATCTGACTTCTATGTTTTTTTTTCATAGCTCGAGGTTGGCTCCACGGTTCATTGATTTCATTTCGTCTCTTATCTCTTTGTTCTCTCATCTCGTTGCACCTTTCATCGCTGATCACGTTTCTGGTGGCTATCCCTTTCGCCATATTTGCTACTCCAGTTTGGATAGTGTTTTTCTCTGTGTATGTTTTGTGCGCTTGGAAGGTTGTTTATGGTCTCAAGTTTAAGCTTTGGTTTCTCGGTGGTTGGCTTCCGTTCTCCCACACTCAGGTTGTTTATATTCTTCTCATGCATCCCTTGGTGTAGGTGTGTGGAGCTAGTCTTTTTGAGCTTTGGTTTCTTTTATTCAGACTTATGTGGTTCTTCGCTGGCATGTGTGTCTTGTATGTACTTGTTTAGTTTGTGAGGTGCTTTTTATCTATTAGCTGGTGGTTGTGCTTCCGGTGCTTTAGACATGCGTCCTTTTGTTTTGTGGTGACTTTGTTCTGCTGATGAATATTCTTTCTCTGGCCCGTTTTTTTAGTTTTTTGCGCTGGTGTTTGATCGCGATCTTTTGTGTCCCGGGGATTGCTTTATCTTATATTCTATCTTTTTACCTTTTTCTGACATCTGCTTGTTCTAACCAATACATTCTATGGTAAGATGAGATAAGTTAGTCTTCTTTGTTGATTTTTTTCAGCTCCAAACTTTTATTGAGTTAGTATTACTATGGTATTTTGCTTTTTTCTTTCTGATTATAAAAGTTTTTTATTTAGATTATGTATTGCACTCTAATTTCTTTTTATTAGTTTGGTCATTTTATATTTTTAATAGTTAAATAAATATATAATTTGTAAATTAAATAATAGAAAATGGTAAA
Source organism: Brassica oleracea var. oleracea (assembly GCF_000695525.1). Taxonomy (NCBI): domain Eukaryota; kingdom Viridiplantae; phylum Streptophyta; class Magnoliopsida; order Brassicales; family Brassicaceae; genus Brassica; species Brassica oleracea. Next base: position 28,656,381 of record NC_027749.1, on the reverse strand, counting down.
AAAATAATAAAATAACAAAAAATATATTATTTTTAGTTATGAATAAATTAAATATGTAAAATTTATTTCTATAATTTTATTTATTTATTTATTCATATTGAATTTTAGTAAACAATAAAATAGATTATCAAACTTCATAAAATAATAGTTATTGCGAAAAGGATTAGGTAGTGCACAATTAGAAAGTATTTGACCAAATTGCAATAATCTAAAAGAAGAAGAACCTAAAATGTAAAAAAATACATGGATGACGCGTGTCACAAAAGCCCCCGCCATTTATCAGAAGAAGAGAAAAAAGCCAACTTTATATATATATATATTTTTAGAACTGAAACTGCAGTGGCGGAGCCAACGGAATCATTTAGAGGGGTCAATTTCCCTATAAATATATATTACTTGGGTCAATGAGTTAAGTTAATGATAATTTTTCAGTTTTTTTTTCCAAAATGCAAGTAAATTTTTTTGTTACTAAAAATTCACATGGGTCAAGTGACCTCTATGCTGAAGCACTCTCTCCACCACTGGCAGCATTGCTTGTATACAGTTTCATCACGCATACTCCTATGTGTCCTCCAACAACTGGAAAATCACTTCTATAGGATCAAAGCTCATTACTCCGCCTGTTATAAGCCATGAAGGCATGAAGAAGAAGAAGAAGAAGAAGATAACCTAGTTAGCCCTTCACATTAACCAAGTTATAGACGCTAACAAAGAAGTGAACATTCATAATTCATAAGAAAAGTGAAATATATATGAGTGCATACCACAAAAGTATTAGCTCTAACAACATCAATCACAGTGACTCCTATGAGTTTCTTTGGATCAAAAGTGACAGTTTTCTTGAAAACCTCAGCTGTTATTGGCACCATACCCGATTACTGATTATATTCACAATCGCTTTCGAATAACACTTGGCTATAGCCCGCAAAGTGATTAAAACAGTTAATGTACCGCTTCATTCAAAGTTGATAGCAACGAAAACTGAGAGAACATTTTATATGTACCTCGACAACTATAGTGCCACCCTTGTGGATGCGGTCTGTGAGATATTGAGTGAAAGAGCAAGAAGGTTTCATCATTAATAGGCATTAAAATGAAAATATTTATGAACGATAATTCTATAAAACACTTTAAACATTCATAAAAATAAAAAAGAGTTCTATTTAACATAATTTAGTGAAGTTACCTTTCCATGAGAGGCCTCTTCTCTAACGTGAGACCATAATCGTATTTCCAAATGTACTTGTACATTTGGAAGATTTTGGCATCAAAGAAAACACAAACCATACACAAGTATGAAAATGAGGAAAAGAATAAAAAAGTCGCTAGGATACGGCCCTGTTTGTTTCTCCATCTGACATCTCCACCCAGCTGCTCCATCTATGTGATCCATCCAGATGATCCATCTAGCTTTTATAGGACTGTTTGTTTGTCCATTCAAATGGTTCGTCCGAATGGATCATCTGGATGGACTTATGTTTGTTTCTTTATTTTCATTTACATCTGGATGAGTTCAAATTTAACCAATTACTGAAATACCCTTATTTAAATTTAATCATATATTTGATATTAATTTTAATTTTTATAGTTTCTAAAACATATTTACACTAAAATTATTTAAAAAATAGCATTTTGACATTTATAAATTATTATTTCATATAAATTTATAAATTTTTATTTAAATTTTCATTTTGACATTCATAATATAAATTTATAAGTTTATAAGTTTCCAAATGTTTATAAATCTAAAAGATGAGAACCTACATAACAAAATGTGATATAAAGTTTCACAATATTTAAATATGAGAACCCATATAACAAAATGTGATATAAAGTCTCAAAAGTAACAATAACAAAGTCTCAAAAGCAACAATAACAAAGTATCAAAAACATCATACACTAGATCAGGTCATGTCGGCTCAAACGTTTCCAGTCTAGGTTTTGTCGCGGAGGCGCTACAAAAATCTAACGAAGAGACAGACGAAGTAGAAGTTGGGCTAGGGCTAGAGCTACGAATCAGGGTGGGATATCATATCAATCATCGGAAGCTGCCGACGCCACTACTCCCTCCGGTGCTCCATCTTAGGGCATCGGTCGTGAGAGGCAAAGTTAAGAAAGAAGAAAATGTTAAGAATAATTAAAATCAATGTGAATGATGTGTATGAACAACGTGGAGAAACTAAATATTTTGATTGGTTTCAATGTTATTCAGTTACTAAGAACATGATTAACTCCGTCTCTTAATTGAGGTTTTTAGGTTTGGCTAAGAGGGTTCTTAGCTTTTCTTAGATTTTAACTAAGAAAAGGTAAGAACCGTTTTTTACACTTTTCGGCTAAAAGTCTCTTACACTTTTCGGCTAAAAGTCTCTTAGCCGAAAAGTGTAAAAAAATTAAAAAATTATCAAATTATTTCGGACTCATTTAAAAGTTTGATGTGTCGATATACACTTACTTCATTATGTGTTATTCTTAATAACACTAGAGGCTTAGCCCCGCGCAAGCGCGGGGATGTTAGAAATCCTTGAGATGTTGCAATTGATAAATGTTAGAAATCTTTGAGATGTTGCAATTGATAAGGTTGATGGATGTGGAGTGTAGAAAAAGAGTGAAGAGATGTATAAGAAGGAGAAGAGTGATGAGATGCTTAAGAAGAAGAGTGAATAATTTATTTAATTCTTTAAGTGCAGTTTTGGTATGGTTGATATTTTTATAACTTGAAATAGAATTGAACAATGGTTGAACTCAACACACGTATATCTAGGTTTTGCATGTTTAGTAGTGGTATTGTGTGTCATGAAGTGAATGTTTTATAAAATTGAATGACGCTAGTAAATATAACGTGAACTTTGAAACTATTGAAATTAAGAAAGTTTGAGCCTCAGATGAGGTACATTGCATGAACGGTGGTTTTTTTTTTAAAAGACTGGAAAGTGCACTACAGGAAATTGGGGTAGTGATAGCATAATATAGTAGCGTTTAAGTGTGTTTTGCTACGGTTTATATTTTAGTAGCGTTTTGCTTTTTCTAAATGCTACTGATAAGTTTTCAGAAAAACGAGTTTCTCGCGTTTAGTTATCAATAGCACTTTTTTGAAACAAACGCTACCTATGTGAAGCGCGGAAACGTAATTAGTTTGAGCGCCTAAGACTTATCGAAAATTAGAAGCCATTTTCAGACTCCCTCCATAGAAGCTTCATGAACCATTCTTTCCCTCTAACTCTCATTTTTTTCAGATTCCCTCCATCGAACTTTCAGTCTCCATTGAACTTTCAGTCTCCCTCTTTTTCTCCCTCTCGTTTCAATCTCCTCCTCTAAACTTTCAGTTTTTGAGATTTC
>NC_027749.1:28630800-28647524 GCF_000695525.1 Brassica oleracea var. oleracea | reverse complement strand
TAAAAGAAAGTGCATCCTCTTAGATTGCAAAGGGTCTGGCAATAAGGTGGCTGAAGGTAGAGTTTTTTCAACCGATCCAGAAGCTAAAGTTCATTTTGTCCCCTTGGGTCCCAATGCAAGCAAGGTATGGGTCGATGTCGTTAAAATTGGAGAAGCACCTGTTTGGAGAGGAAATTCAGAGATTCAGTTCATTGATGATGCTTTAGGTGTTCCAATAGCTTGGCCTAATGAATTTCTCATTATCTGTTGAATTAGAGAATGAACTTGTTGTTGGATATCTTTTTATGAATTATGTATGATACTTTGGCTTTTAATCTGATATTTTAGTGTTTTTAATTTCGTTAATTAAATTGCACCAATACTGTCCTGGTTCTCGTTGTCCATAATATATAGCACATCAGTCAATAGCGAAAGTAATAACGCTACATTTACACAAAATTTGCAAGCATATGACTTTATAGTAACAAATAAATACCGCTATTATAAATAAAATAATTGCAGAGACGAACCGCTATCAAATAATAAGATTACATAACATTCTAAAAAACCGCTACAAAAAGTCTATTATTTTTGGTTGCGTGTTGGTTCATAGCGCTTCTAAGACCGCTACGATTTAAATCGGTAGCGCTTATCCGACGCTACTAATAAGGGATTTTCCTGTAGTGGTGGTAAATTAGAAAGTCTAAAAGAGAAATTGCATGGTAATTTAAAAAACGCTAAAGAGACGGAAGCAGGGCAGGGTTTTCGGTTCACGTTTGTGTTGCTTTGAAACGCTCACTCCCTTGAGTGTGTGCGTCCACCATCTTCGACCTCATCTGTTGACGTGTAGTTGGCAGATACCAAAGTTGCTGGTTCCCCATATTTCTAGTAGTTCTTAGCTCATTTTCTGATGCATGATTCTTAACTTGATTTTCTATTGGAGGGTTGGGAAAACTCTTGGCGTATTGTAAAGTTCAGTTTAAATAGGACCCATAATCAAGAAGATGCATGGTGTGAGCAAATAGATGGTACTATATTAAAATTTTATACTTTCTCTCTGATAAATTTGGTTCTAAAAAAAAACCTTAAAACAGAAAGGAAATGGAAAGTTTAAAATAAGAAAGTGCATAGAAGAAACGACAACATAGGTGGGTTGACGGTGGTCCTGCTTTTTAACTTCACTCACGAAGGCGTTTACGGGTCCCTTCTGCGCCTCCATCAGCAGATGGACATGATTCATTAGCTTCACCTTTGACATTCTTGCTAGCAGATGCCGACGCTTCACCACCTTCAACCTGAACATATTCATCTTCAGTGGTCTTAAACGTCTGCAAGAGAGTTTAAATTCTGTTATTAGGAAATTATTTAGTTCAGAAGGCAATCCAAACAATATTATATGTAATACCTCGGAAGGGATGCTGTCAAGGATTGAAGAGACAGTGAAAGTACGGTGGCTTGGGGTAAAATTGAATGGTGTCACACGTATATGGAAAACAATTTCTTTTCCAGCAAGGTCTCTAACACATTGCGGGAGTTCCTCGCTCTCACCACCATTCATCTGAAATCATTCCAAACATAGAAAATATAGCGAGGTTTTGAGAGCTGGATGCGATCAGCACATGGTCTGAGTAGGAAGTTACAAACCTCATCTAGAGTCAGGCCTGCTGCATCCTGCTTGGTCAACTTCACCATCTCCTTGTCGAAGACCACAAAAGTGGCATTATCAGCCCCATCATCAACGACAAGTTCAACACGGTACCTGAAACAGAGTGTGACATAAAAGATCGTAATTAGGGAAAATAGTGTTGAATTTCCAACATTGAGTAATAGCAAATTCCTACTTTATAACCCCTGTGACGTTAGGATTAGCACAACGGTTGCAACGGAGAGAGCTCCCAAACTTTTCAAGCTTCTTGATGCAGCCAGTGCAAGAAATGAAAGACCAACCATTCTGTTGCAGGACTTCCATAACCCGAGCTTTGCAAATGAAATCAGCTTCCTGCGTCTGCACCAAGTCAGTAGATTAATTTTTAAATGATTTTTTGGCTTAAAAACAAACACAACGTAAACATGTTTGGATCTAAGAATTTAACCTGTTCGTCAGAGTTGGTAATGAACTTGTTCAGCTCTCCAATGGAGACAACTTCCTTCTTTTTTATGCCATCTTTGGTGTCGATGCACGGAAAAGCTTCTCCCAAGCGGGCGTTTAAGCTGAAACCAGAGGGACGGTATGCTACTATAAGATTATTAATTACTTGAACAAAAAAAAACATAATGGGTGCATACCTGGCCGTGAACTCCACGATAGCTTGTAGAGCTGGGTCGAAATAAAATTTCGCCGCTGGGGTAGAGTTGAGGTACAGGTTACCTGCGGAATGAAAAGTGTTTCGGATAGCACAAAGTGGGCCAACATTATAGCTAGTATAAGTTTATAAATTGATAAACCATTATTAAAAAACAATGACAAAGGTTAGAGTTTACAAACCTCCAAATATTTTGGGATTCACGGTTGTGACCACCGTGACTAACTGTGTCCTATCACCTGAGCTAATGAGACCCCTAAACATTGATGCAGCATCATCCCACAAAGAGAGGTACACGACCACCATCCTGTAATGTGTATCGAAATAAATGATTACCATGAAGACGACATTTTGGAAAACGGAAAACTAAACAACATATTTAATTACTTACGGTTCAATCATTAAACGGACAACAACTCGACTCATCACTCCAGCGGCCGTCAGGTCCGAACCTTGAACAGATGGAATCTGCCCCACAACATCTGTGTTGCGATGCATAAATTATTTCAATTTAATTTCAATGAACAACATATAATGACGTAAAAAATAAAGTAGCAAACGTTGCGGAAACAAACCGGGAAGCTCCAAATTAGTGTTTGCGAGAGCTTAGAGAGGGTCAAACTTGCGTATCATGAATTTCTCAACGTTGATAATGGGAGCGTTAGCGACAACTTCATCAATGGTTGTTTGAGGGATGAACCGGATCACGAAAGGATGGTCTGTTATCTTGTACATATTTGTACATCTTGCAACCTCAAAGCGCGAAACTCTCACGACTGAGCCCACTTTCAGTAACGGACGGTAATAAGGGGAGCGACCAGAAGGAATGAATCCATGTATAACCGAGTTCTGCAATCGAAGAGTTAAGTTTTGGATTAGCGGCTGGTAAAAAAAATTAAATCAAAAAGAAAAACTCAAATCGTGACCGGACCTTCTCATCAAGGAGGACCAGAGTGATTCCCATGAATTCACCCTGTTTCTTAATGTTCTTAGAGTCCCAAAATCGTAGCAGACGACCGACGATGAACTGGGCAGATCTTCCAAGGCGGAGAGCATCGAAGGCTGAGTGAGCGACAACAACATCGGAGGAAGCCATCTTTCTGAATAGTTCAACGCTTTAGAAAATGATAAAATGATAGTGGTTCTGAGGATCAAGCATGCTGTCAAATCGTAGATATGTATAGCTCTCAGAAGAAGAAAACGGAAGCGTCATAACCGGGAATAGATTGAATGCAAATAACATTTATTCCAGAATTGAAAGAAATAAAGAGAGACCGAACTGGAGAGGTGAAGAGATGAGAAGTTAAACATGCGTTTTGCAGATCATGAGATGTGAAAACGGCGGACCCAGTTCTGTAAGGAAGAAAGGATGAAACCCTAATCAGATGGAGAGGTCTCAAAACCCAACGTTTTGAGCGTAAGCGAAACCAAACGCGAAAGGCCCTAAGTGGGCCAAAACCTTCAAAAAAAAAAACAGGTTTTCAAAAACTAGGACCATATTTGCAGTTAATAAGCACGGATCCATTTCTGATTTCAGCGTGGGACCCATAGTCTTTAAAAAAGGGACACGTGGATAGCTTCAGGAAAGGCAAAAGTGCCTCGTTATATATAAGATTATAAATAAATTAAAATAAAAGATTTCTTTAATCCTCGTTCCATTGGACTAAATATGAGCCTAGATCGGGCCACGTACTAATTAATAGACTTGGGCTTCAGAAGCCATTTGAACTAAAATATTCGGTTGGAGAAGAAAAAGGGAAAAAATATAGGCGAATCCATAAAATACTAAAGTAATCAGTGTAATACCTAGAAGAGCAGAGAGAGACGTTACGATTCAAAATTCAAAAACAGAAAACAAAAGAGCGTGGGGGGGGGGGTTTGGTAATTAACAGTAAAACTTAGGGGCAGTATTGGGAGAACAAGAAATGGTGCCTCCTGAGTGTAGGCGGTGGTGTATATATTACACTCGCATCAAAACTCCAAAACCCTCAACACACTCATCATTTCATTCCACTCCACTCTTCCGTCTTCCGATTTTCAAAGCGAACCATGTCTCTGAGGCCTAGCGCGAAGACTGAGGTCCGACGTAACCGGTACAAGGTGGCCGTCGATGCGGAGGAGGGACGGCGGAGGCGAGAGGATCACATGGTTGAGATCAGGAAGAACAAGAGGGAAGAGAATCTCCAGAAGAAGAGACGCGAGGGGATCTCCGCCGCGCCTCAATCGGGACAGGTTGATCTTCCTTCTGCCAAGAAGGTACTTAGTGCCGATTTGGTCAATCAGATCATATTTATATCTATCTAATTTGAGATCGGATTTCTTGATTTTGTTATTAGATTGAAAGTTTCCTGCGATGTTTTATGTGTTGTTAGAGTGAAATAGTATGATGAGATCATAACCGGAGATTAGATTTGATCAGATGTGGAATAGAAACTATAAGGTCTCTCATTTGTGATTGCAGTTGATAGAGAATCTACCGGAGATGGTTTCTGGGATATGGTCAGAGGATGCCAACTTACAACTCGAGACGACTACTCTCCTGAGGAAACTGCTTTCTCTTGGTTTGTGGTTTTCATGTTTATTAACCATAACAAATCAGTGTTTTGGTTAGAGAGACTTATTTGTAGTCTTTTCTTTTTTTTTTGTTGCTGTGTTGTAGAGCAAAACCCTCCTATCAATGACGTTGTAGGATCTGGTGTTGTTCCTCGCGTTGTGACGTTTCTTTCAAGGGATGATTTTCCCAAACTTCAGGTGAAGAGACGCACTTGCATTGATTATTATTGATCTGCTGTACTTTCGAAAGTTTGTTAACTTTTGGTTTTGCTGTTTTAGTTTGAGGCGGCTTGGGCGCTCACCAACATTGCTTCAGGGACATCAGAGAACACTAATGTCATCATTCAAAGTGGTGCTATCCCCATATTCATCCATCTTCTCACCTCCCCTAATGAGGAAGTCCGCGAACAGGTACCAAAATTTAACTCTTTTAGACCTTAGGAAGAGGTGAGATTTTACCAGTCTAACTTCTCTTTTGAAAATATAGGCTGTTTGGGCGCTGGGAAATGTTGCTGGAGACTCACCAAAATGCCGTGATCTTGTCTTGAGTCTAGGTGCCATGTTGCCTCTTCTGTCTCAGTTCACTGAGCAGACAAAGCTCTCAATGCTTAGGAATGCTACTTGGACTTTGTCAAACTTCTGCCGAGGGAAGCCTCAGCCTTCTTTTGAACAGGTTCCATTCAAGACTAAGATTTTTTGGAGTCCCCAGTAAAGTTATTCTAACCTTTTTTTTTTTGTTTGAGCAGACAAGCCCAGCTTTACCAGTTCTTAAGAGGCTTGTGCAATCAGCAGATGAAGAAGTTCTCACAGATGCATGCTGGGCTCTGTCGTACCTCTCGGACAGCTCAAACGACAAGATACAGGCTGTTATCGATGCTGGCGTTATCCCTCGCCTCATCGACCTCTTAGCGTGAGTATATAATGATTGTGATAAATTAAACATTAATGGTTACGTTATTATCTGAATGCTTAACTCTTACACTTACTTTTGTTAGTCACTCGGCGCCGGCAGTGCTGATTCCTGCTCTTCGTACCATCGGAAACATTGTTACTGGCGATGATATACAGACTCAGGTGCATTTCACAGTTTAGTTTTCAGGGAAAAAAAAAGAATGTCTCTAACTTATTCTATCATAGCAGACGGTTCTCGACCATCAAGTGCTTCCTCGTCTATTGCACCTTCTTACAAACCCTTACAAGAAGAGTATCAAGAAGGAAGCTTGCTGGACCATCTCCAACATTACAGCTGGGTGTTCTCAACAGATACAAGTGAGTTTTGTTTATATAATAAAAACATGTGGCTTTAAATGCGTGTCTGATTACCCGAATGTGCGTGCGTGCAGGGAGTGATTGAAGCAGGTATCATTCAGTCTCTTGTTGGGGTGCTCCATAACGCAGAGTTCGAAGTGAAAAAAGAAGCTGCTTGGGGGATCTCAAATGCTACTTCTGGTGGCACTCATGATCAAATCAAGTAAACTATAAAGCCTAATGTTTCCTTAACAACAACCAAAGATAATTTTCTTAAAAACATGTCTTTTCTTCTCTCTCAGGTTTCTGGTGAGCCAAGGCTGTATCAAACCGCTGTGCGATCTTCTAACCTGCCCCGATCCAAGAATCTTGACGGTTTGTTTAGAAGCGTTGGAGAACATTCTGGTGGTTGGAGAAGCATTGAAGAGCCTAGGTCATACCGGAGAGGATAACCCTTATGCTTCAATGATAGATGAAGCTGAAGGGCTTGAGAAGATTGAGAATCTTCAGAGCCACGACAACAACGATATATACCAAAAGGCGGTGAAAATCCTCGAAACGTTTTGGACTGAAGACGATGATGAAGAAGGATGTAACGATGAAAACCACGCTCCGCAAGCCGGTTTCCAGTTCGGAAGCGCTAACGTTGCTGCTCCTCCTGGTCAGTTCAACTTTATGTGAACGGTGATTACGTGAAGTAAAAGAAGTTCTCTTTGTCTTTTCTCTGCATCATGCACACTCCTCACAACTCGTGGATATGAAGAAACACTGTACGGGTAGTATCTTTTGAAGTTTGTGAAACAATTATGTTTGGTGTGTTTTTCAATAACGGATCTGATCTCTATATCAGAGTGGAAATTAAAGTTCATTTGTTTGCTTCTGTTTATCAGTCTTATATTAGGATGTTTGCACCGACACCATGAACATGATTTTAGTAAACCGTAATCATGGTCGTAGTTTCTTTGCTTTCTTGGAATCAAAGAAAATTATTACCATATGTGTTAGTAGTTTAGTTAGTGTCTTCGACTTTAGAGTTTATGGCTATGCACAATAGATTTGATTGATAAGAGACAGTTTTCACATGGTCTAAGAAAAGAGTTTCAATTTGGTTCTTCACCAAGATTCCATATGTGTTTATCATCCCCCACAAGCTGTAAATTTAAAGAGAATCACATTCTAAAGTTGATATTGATGAGGTCTTAAAAGAAAAATAGGAAGACATCTTTTTGGGACCAACATAGGAAATGAAAGAAAAGCTTAATAAACTTAATTATCTACCAAATTTCGTGAAATTCACATGTGAGTTATGGAAAGGGTTGATTATTACTTTAGTTTATGATATCATTTTTGTATATCTTACGGACTAAAAAGCTAACATTGATATTATTTCCCCGTTGCATAAAAGAACTGGCCTGAAGCTTTCATGATTTCATCATAACAGTAGCACTTGACTAGCTCTTCTGGATATGGATCAAAATTTCATATATCTCCATCTTAATCTCATTCTTGAGTGAAAAGAAAATGAGTCGGGTCCGGGTTTCCGTTTTCGGGACCCACGAGGACAGAAACTGGGTGAGAATCCGAGTCAGGACCCGAGTGATGGTCGTGGAAGCCAGCCTGGTTTGAATTGTAATGGGCCTATGTGATTCTGAAGCGTAGACCGTACGGACTGTCACCATGTGCTTCAAAGACCAACAAAATATATTTAAAGAGCGATAAAAAAAAAAAAAACATAAAAGCTTCTCTTAAGGGTACGTTAACGTACGTGTTAGATTTTACATAGCAAAGGTAAAACTTTAAGATTCGCATTGGTCGTGTCCGTTCTGACAGACTAAACGACAACGTATTTATATGAGTATTAAATTGTTTTCGAACGGCAAAAAATAAATAAATAAACAAACTTTTATTACGAACTTAAAGTTGTTTTCAAGAATCAATTATGAGATTACTGAATAATATAAGTTGCAAATTCTGATATATGTTCTCCTTCCGTTTGATACCAAATGTCGTGGTAAAATAATTTTTTTTTGTTACAAAATAAATATCATTTTATTTTAATGTAAAATTTATTAATTTTATTTGTAATCTATTTTTTTATTGTTTGAAATACTGTTAGGCATATAGATAATATGATGTTTTTATTTAAAAATATACAAATCAAATATTTTCTTAATTTGTGTGCATAAATGTAAAACAGCACTTAAAATTAAATAAATAAATGAAGTAAATGATAAGACATTACGGAATCGTAAGTGATTTTGTGTTTTTGTCAAAATGTTTAGATTATACTTTTCCATACTTCTCTTTGGTTGGTAAATTTACCTTTTGCTCTAATGTAGTATTGCTTCTTTAAATTCCATTTACAGTATATGAATAACTAGAAAAATAGCATTGAACATAGCCGGTATATTTAAGGAATACATTCATGTAGAATCACCCAAAAATATTAAATACTATATCTGCACTAATTAATAACATAACCCTTGGTCAAGAAAAAAAAAATCAATAACTTTTGAATATTTTATTATAAACAATTCAGTCGATTAATTTTGTTATAGTTTTTTTTCTTGATATTAGCACGCAAAAGCAAAACATAACCATGTGTAATCTCTAAACCAAAAACCTAACTACCATTAGTAACTGGTAAAGTTTATATAATTGGGATTACATTTACATCGTTAGATGTTTTTCATAATATAATACAGGAAAAAAACATTTATCATATTGTTGTAATAATTGCAAAAACAGACAATGACAGCTGTGTCTTTGATCGTTACACTAAACACAAATTTATTTTGTTTTTTTTTCTTCTTCTTACTATTAAGAAATATCCCACTAGACATAAATAATCAAATTCGCGTAATTACAAATACTGATGCAATAAATACAAATAATTAAAAATATAAAAATGCATTAACTTCTCACACTCTCGTTTGTATAGAAGAAATTTAAAAATTAAATAATTAAATCATCGATTCATTCTCTCTCTTTTCTCTCTTTCATCTTCTTCTTCTGCCTGCAGAGCTCCGAGCAGGGAGAGAAAGAAAGGTTTAAAGTGCACTGTGCGTCGCAGGGTGCTTCTGTAATTTCTTATCCTGCGCCTCTCCACCTTGTTCCGGTGTCTCATGGACGCTTCTTCTCCGAGGAACAAAAGCTCTTTCACACTATAAATTATAGCGTTTCCGCATTGAAGAATCGAATTTTCGTTTCGGATCTTAATAAGCGTTTCTTGAAATGCTTTGGATCACGAGATTCTCTGCATTTTTCTCCGCCGCGATGGCAGTGATCATCTTATCTCCATCGCTTCAGTCGTTTCCTCCCGCGGCGGCGATCCGGTCGTCGCATCCGGATCGGAGTTTAATCTCATCCTTCAGAAAATCCCCGGCCTACCGCAACTCCGACGAATGTCTCTCCTCCGCCGCAGATTCCAACGTCTGCAACCCTTCCTTAGTCCACGTGGCGATCACACTCGACGTCGTATACCTACGTGGCTCAATCGCAGCCGTCAATTCCATCCTCCAGCACTCGCTGTGCCCGGAGAACGTCTTCTTCCACTTCATCGTCTCAGAGACGAACCTAGAGTCGCTGGTGAGATCGACTTTTCAAGAACTGAAATTCAAAGTTTACTATTTTGCCCCTGAGACGGTTCGTGGTTTGATCTCTTCCTCCGTGAGACAAGCCCTCGAGCAGCCGTTGAATTACGCCAGAAACTACCTCGCGGAGCTTCTCGAGGATTGCGTTAACCGGGTCATATACTTGGATTCGGATCTCATCGTCGTCGACGACATCGCCAAGCTCTGGAAAACGGGTCTGGGTCCGAGGATAATCGGAGCTCCGGAGTACTGCCACGCGAATTTCACTAAATACTTCACCGGAGGGTTCTGGTCGGAGGAGAGGTTCTCCGGGACGTTTCGAGGGAGGAGCCCTTGTTACTTCAACACAGGAGTGATGGTGATAGATCTGAAGAGGTGGAGAGGAGGTGGGTACACGAGACGTATCGAGAAGTGGATGGAGATTCAGAGAACAGAGAGGATCTACGAGCTCGGCTCCCTCCCACCGTTTCTGCTTGTTTTCGCCGGTCACGTGGCTCCCATTCCGCATAGGTGGAACCAGCATGGGCTCGGTGGGGACAATGTTAGAGGTAGCTGTCGTGATTTGCATCCTGGTCCGGTGAGCCTACTTCATTGGTCCGGTAGTGGCAAGCCGTGGTTAAGGCTCGACTCCAAACGTCCTTGTCCGTTAGATGCTCTATGGACGCCTTACGACCTGTATCGACACTCGCATTGACGAGCTACACAACATGGTAATATTCTCAGCACAAACTCTGTTTTTTTTTTTTTTTAAAGAAAAATCAGTTTAGTTTGTTACTTGTTTTTATGTTTTGTTTGTTCATCAGTAGTAGTTGAACGAGTACTCGAGTAGTCACTGACTTTAAGTTAGTTCTTAAAGCTACTAACTTTTTCTCTGTTGATTTTGAACACTTGTGAAGCTTAACCCTTTTGTGGGTATGGCATCATATATTCTTGCATGGAAGCTCTAGATTGTTTGCAAGATTAGAATGTTTCTGGTTTTGTCTAGTTGATAAACTATTGTTCTTCTGTCGGTGGATATATGATATTCACACTGTGCCACTAGGTAGGTTGTTTTCATCACATGGAAAATGAGTGGCTCCTACTAGGGTCTGATGGTAAGACCAGAAAACACAGAACCACAGTTATATTGACTATTATTGTTTAAACTTGTCTTTTTTTAGTATCATATGATGCATTTAGCTCAGAGATAAGTCATCTTTAGTTTAGTCTCATCCTCGTTTTAGGTTACTGGTTCTGGTATTAAGAGAAATCTTGTGCTTTATTAGTGTCATATCTTTGTTTCAAGAGGGGTGTGTTTAGCTACTAATTAGATAAACCATACTAAGTTTAAGAGAAGAGAGTAAATAGAGAGACGTGTGAAGAACTTTCTCTTGGCCATCGCTGTTAACGCAGCTAATTAGAGTTCCAAGAGTTGGTTTCTTTGTTCTTGTGTTGGTATCTCAAAAATGTGTGTGACCCCACGTTCTCTTTGTTCTTTATAAAAATGTCGAAGAAAGCAGAGGGGACCGATTCTTTTAAGACCCCAGTGTAGGTGACAGTGGCTTTTAGAATCCAACCATTGATTGGCTTGAGCCAGCTGGTTATGTTCTAATCACATGTGGGTCTGATTCATTTCGCTTGATAGTTTTTTTTCTCAAAGTATCTGGTCATTAAATATTTATTTTGTAATGTCTTAAAAAGAAAATTGAAATTTACTTTTTGATTGTTTTAAAGCAGCCATTTGGTGTTATATGAAGAGACCGGATAATAGAGGAAGGTTTCATCGGATATTTACCGGTTCGGAAGAAAATCAGAAGGTAGCTTTTGTTTGTAGAAGATGAAAACCCTTAACCGGGTAAAATGGGGTTTGGTTTAGCCAAACCGGAGACAATTGAGATTTGGGGGTGGGATCATTTTTTGTTGGGGAAAAAGAAAAAACAGAATTAGGTTATTCATGTGGATGAGACTGTTGTTCTTATCATTAATTCGTTTTCCTTATATATTTTTTTGGTATTTTGTGCAGATACTTGTATTAGTGTCCCCTCATTAAAAAAATCACGTACGTCTTGGTTAATGGCCTTATGTTCCTCTTGTAGCCTCAGTTACAACTTACAACATGCCATGTTCCTCTCCTAATGTCGGTCCAAAAAGGAAAAAGCCTATAAATATTTTTATTATTCTTTCAAAATAAAATGAGAATTTGCATTTAAAATAACATTGTTGTTAGCTTGCATTTTTTAGTTTAGAGATTAACCAAAGGTCAATTATATTCCTACATCACAAAGTCTGATGTTCGAATTTCACAAAATAAGATTTATATCATTAATGTAATTAATGAAAAATAAACTGACAAAATCTTTAACATGATGTTGAACGATATTGCATAAATATTTATAAGGTTGATAAAATGATGTGTAGAACAGTAGAATCTTTATTGTAACAATTCTCATAATTGTTTACATAATAATAAATCAATGAAACTTTTTTTCTTATTATTCTTCTTTCAAAATAAAAAACGAGAATTTGCACGTAAATAAAATTGTTATCACCTTGTCAGTGAACAATTCTTGCCTTTTAATTTAATAAGGCTTATTGTAATGACAGAAGAACAAAATGACAACTTATTTCATTTACAAAATGTATGATGACGATGAAGAAGAGGTTGTTGGATCAACTGCTAAAATGGGTCTGAAGAAGTTTCCTCGCAGCCAAAATAAACCCTGTAAACATTGAGAATGACTTTTTAGAGATAAAATGTGTGTCTGAGATTCGAGACAAAGTGTCAATTTTGAAAAGAGAACAAAGATTTGCCTAGAAACAGAGGAGAAGGTCTAGTGGGTCTTGACTTAAACTCTGGATGAAACTGAACTCCAACATAGAATGGATGATCATGAAGCTCAATCACCTGTTCAAACCAAAAACATATTTTACAGAGATAGAGAGACCACACCAGACGAGAGATTAAGAAAGAAAAAAAGGGATTATGATGCATTATTGATGTTCTTTTTATATCTTTCTGCACCTCAATTCGTTTCCCTGTATCATCTTTGCCCACAAGTCTTAAACCAGCTTCTTCAAGTACTCGAGATACTTCTGGATTCACCTAAACACCAACAAATACAAAACACCTCATCATTGTGATCAATAGTGCATTAAAAGGATCCACCTTTAACGAAAAGACCAACCTCGTAACGGTGCCTATGCCTTTCGTCTACATAACAAACATCTCCATATCTGGTAAATGCCAGGAGTAAAACAAGATGTTGTCTATGAACTGAAAACTAGGAGGAAGATGAATGCAGTTATGCCTTACAGTTTAGAAGTGAGAGAGTCTCGACTTTCTAAATGGGTTCTTCGGGATCCTAGTCTCATTGTACTTCCCATATGCGTTCTTGAGCCCTGTGGTAATGTAAAAAATGAATTGAGAGAATGAACTGAGCGCGTAAGTAGGTTGTCTTGTTTAGGAACAATACATACTTCTGGCATGAATATAACAACAGGGTCAGGTGTCTGAGCGTCGAACTCCGTGCTATTTGCTCGTTCCAAGCCCAAAACCTGAAACCAATGTCAAGAGACTAAGAAGAAGAAAAAGAAGAAGAGAGCTAAAATGGGTTTTAGGCAGGGAAATGAAACACATCAAGTTTCTTACAGATCTGGCAAACTCAATTACAGCAATTTGCATCCCCAAGCAGATCCCAAGATAAGGAACTTTGTTCTCTCTAGCGTATTTTGCTGCTAAAACCATTCCGCTCACGCCACGATCTCCAAAACCACCAGGAACAAGAATGCATTCTGCGCTCTGCATTGTAAGGAAAAACAAAGACTATATTGTAAGAAAAGGATGTCTCCTTTTACTAGACAAGTGACAAAAAAAAAAAAGTTTCACCTTCAAGATCTTCCAAGCAGCAGCATGTGCTTCCGGAGTCTGCAAAGGAGACAAGTGATGCTTAGAAGGAAAACAATGGTAGTATATGCATATAAAAACTCTTGATCCAAAAGATTGAAGAAGAATGAAGTATATACAGATTTTTCACTTTCGTCTTCAAGATCTGAAGCTGCAATCCATTCAATCTGAGGCTTCAATGAACATGCAATGCATGCATGTAGAAGGGCCTGCGCCAAAGAGGAAAATATAAAAGAAAAGAAAGCTAACCAAATTCAGTTCTGTACAAGAAGACCAAAGTCAAGTTTACCTTAACAACAGACAAATAAGAATCCGTTAGACCAATGTACTTTCCAACCATAGCAATCTTGACCTGACAAATAGTCTCTTCGAATAAGAAAAGGCAAAGGCTCTAAAAACAAAAGGCAGATAGTACTCACATGATCTGTCAAGTTATCAAAAGTCTCAGCCATTTTAGTCCAGCTATCAAGATCAGGTGCTGTTGCAACGCTGAAATAGATGTGTTTTGTGGGTTACAGCAGAAAGTTTTCCCTTGTGATATCGAAGCAACAAAAGAAATGTGGCTATAACCTGGTTAGATTCAGTTGTTTGAGAATCGAGTGATGAGCGTTTTGGTTCTGCAGCAGCAGCAGCACAAATTAAAAAATTACTTCAACAACAAAACACACATTACTCTTGTCTTTGGAAGAGCCAAAAAGAAGAAGAAAAAGCATCCAACTTACTCGGAGAAGGAGAGGAACATGCCAAATGTTTGGAACATCATGGATATTGAGAATATTAGCAGCCTGCAAATAACAACAACAAGTGATATAAAATCTTAACTGCATCAGTTGAGTTTGGACCAAGTTGTACCGGCACATGACAAAACTGAGACAGTTTTGCCTTTGTAGCTTCCAGTAGTGGCTGCAGAAAAGGAAAAATAAAAATCAAAGGCATGTCAAAGACTCTGCAGTAAGAGTGAGAGGAGGTCTCATAGTTTTCCAAATTACAACCGATTTTGTTTTTAGTAAGTGATACCTGAGCAGAGCGACATGCCAAAAAGTGAGGAGTCAATCCCAAAGCTCTTAGTTCTCGGACACTGTGTTGTGTAGGCTTTGTTTTCTACATGGACACAAACAAAGTTCAGCACGACTAATCATATCATTTAGAGCACTAATCTAAGTAAGGAAATAGTATTACCTGCTCCCCAACAACACCCAGAACAGGAATCAAGCTCACATGGATAAGGCAGAAATTTTCTTGTCCTAGCAAGCAAAATAAGAAGAAATTAAATAGAGAACCACTGAACTAAAGAAAGCCAAGAGGAGGAGGAGGATTCACAGGCTTACCAACCGAGAATGACAATTGTCTCAAGGCCTCGATAAAAGGCATCGACTCTATGTCACCTATCCAATATATCCAAGTAAGGAGGATCTTTAGAAACCGTATAAGTAAAATGGAATCGCAAGTAGCTCTTACCAACAGTGCCTCCCAACTCAATAACACAAACATCGGCTTGGCCTTCTTTTCCATCCACTGGAATAAGAGAGACTGACTCAATCCAATCCTTGATTGCATCTGTAATGTGTGGAACAACCTTTAAAAAAAAAAAAGAAGGTAAGCCAATTACAAAAATCTAAAACATGATTTCACTTTTTACCTGAACAGTCTTCCCTAAGTAGTCTCCTTTTCGTTCCTTGTCAAGAACAGACTAGTGAAAGAGAGAGAAGGTTAATCAGGTAAACCCAAAATAAACAGCAACCACATCAAAATCAGTACCTACCTGATATATCTTGCCAGTGGTAATGTTGTTGTCTTTGGTTAGTGTCACATCGAGAAATCTTTCATAGTTCCCCAAATCAAGATCGACCTTAAAAGAGATATGGAGCCATTCTTTAGCAACAACAAAAAAATAAAATAAAAATTAAAGAAGAGAAGAAAACCTCTCCACCATCGTCGAGTACAAAAACCTCTCCATGCTCAAAAGGGGACATAGTACCAGCATCAGTGTTCAAATATGGATCTGTATGTATGATTCAAATGTAAACAGAGTCTAGGAGAAGATTCCCAATAAGATCAATACAAAAAAAAAGGATCAAACTTTAACCAATTTTGATGGAGGTAACACGAAGGCCACAAGCTTCAAGGACGACGCCGATACTACTGGCTGTAACGCCTTTGCCAAGCCCACTCACCACTCCTCCAGTCACCAACACGTACTTCATCCCCCTCCCTCCAAAAGAAAAGATGCTCTCTGATGGTCTTGGATTTGGGATTCTCTCATACAAATCTCTTGCACATGTTTTTTACTCCCAGGAACAACCAATAGTGAGTTCCCACGTCTACCAGACCCTTTTGTTTTTTTTTTTGTTGGTTAAATATTTTGATAAATCGCATGCTTGACCTGTGTTTTATTTTCTTTAACAAATCACTCGAATTTGATCCGCCTTTCCAAAGTGTGGACATTTTTGTTGATCATTTTGATAAAAATATGTATGAATCTATAATTTTTTTAATAGAAACCATTTTTTTTATTATTATAGTTTCAAACAATGTTTTCATATCCGATTCAAATAGATTCAACGATCCCTACATAATTCGTCTATAGCGTATGTTAGTATATATAATTTGCTAATATTATCATTTTCTAAAAGTATCTTCAGTTCTAAACAAAAATTTATATACAAGAATCAAACAGTATAATTTGTCTATTTAGATCCGTTCTCCGTTATTTTCAAATATTTTTTAATGTTTTCAAATTGTATATAGTTTTAATGGTTGTAGAGGATGGATTTGACCACCCCGCAAGGTTCGAAGAATAGAAAGGTCTGGTCTGGATTAGGTAGAGTGACGGTTCGATCAGTTTGCTCAAGAGTCTTTCGGCTTGACTCTTGAGTTCTTTTAGTCGATCATCGTCGACTGAAGTATATTCGGCTCAGCGGCTGCTCGGACGCCTACGGCCTTTTCGGCCCGGCAGAGGAGGCCCACCAAGATGGCATAAATTAGGTCAAGGATGAAACATCAGGGCGACTATATAAGGGAAAGGGGAAACAACGAGAGAAGGATCCGAAATCATTGGCTAACACTTAGCGGCTAGATTAGGGTTTTCACCTTTGCTTCATCTCGCCGTTAGTTGTACTTTTCCGGTAGCTCATCGAGCCACCGGCTTCCTCTCTGTCGCATTCT
>NC_027749.1:28626643-28629177 GCF_000695525.1 Brassica oleracea var. oleracea | reverse complement strand
TGACTCTTCTGATGATGCCGTCCCGATAGTGCAACCAGACCTGCGCGATAAATTGAACAGCAAGGATAAGCAGTCTTTCGCTTGCGATAAAATGGACAGCAAGGATAAAGACCTGCGCATTCTATTGACGCGAAAGAGCGCAAAGAGCAAAAAACCAGGAACAACCGACCCCCGTGCGACCATCCCAAAATGCAACGCCCGGAGAGTCGGTCAAACTGGCGACCTTCGTGAACAACTCAATTCAAAGGACGACGACCTGCGAATCCAACTCAACCGTTCGAAAGGGTCCGATCTGCGACGACGTCTCGAATCAAAAAAGAAACAGCCTGCAAAAACTCCTAAATTCGAGAACGCAACTGACGATTTGAGGAAGCAACTCGAATCAATGCGAGCTACCCGAGCCCCGCACATTAGCGTCATAATGGACGGATCACCACCTTGTGGTGACTCGGTTCGAGCCGTCAAAGATTACAAACGTCAAGCAACCACCTCTAAGAAGTGGCCCTCTCCAGTCGAA
Organism: Brassica oleracea var. oleracea; assembly: GCF_000695525.1. NCBI lineage: Eukaryota > Viridiplantae > Streptophyta > Magnoliopsida > Brassicales > Brassicaceae > Brassica > Brassica oleracea. Next base: position 28,628,660 of record NC_027749.1, on the reverse strand, counting down.
AATGATCACCATATCACTTTTTCAGCACTGGATACCAAGGGCGTCCACATGCCACATAACGATCCTCTCCTCGTCGACCTTGACATCGGTGAATGCCTAGTCGCAAAAGTCCTTATTGATACCGGCAGCTAGGTCGATCTCATCTTTCGCGACACACTCGAAAAAATGAGAGTTGATTTAAGGTATATGAAGCCTTCCTCTCGCACGCTCAACGGCTTCAACGGAGCCTCGAAGCAAATGATCGGGATTCATCTTCCAGTATACGCAGGTGGTATAACCCGCACCGTCAAGTTCTCCGTCATCCGTCCCAAAGCACCCTATAATGCCATACTCGGAACACCATGGCTGCATTCCATGAAAGCCGTTCCTTCGACCTATCATCAATGCGTCAAGTTTCCTGGAAAGGACGGTAAAACACAGACGATTCGGGGAGATCAACAAGCCGCGAAAGAACTGCTGATCGCAACTGTAAAGATGCAGCAACAGCCTTCCCTTGTCAACTCCGTTAGTAAACCACTCCACAAGATATACCCCCAAAAGGAGGAAGTTCGCGAAGTCGCGATCGACGAGTCCGACCCGACGAAAATCATCCGAGTGGGCGTCTACCTGTCCGACGACATATGTTCAAGGATCATCTCTTTCATCAAAGTCAACGCCTCGACGTTCACCTGGAAGACCTCCGACATGAAGGGGATCGACCCCGCAGTTACCTCTCATGAACTGCACGTCGACCCGACGTTCAAACCCATCCGACGGAAGCGACGAAAACTCGGTACAGAACGATCTAAAGCCGTAAACGAAGAAGTCGATAGGCTCCTCGACGCGGGTTTCATTACCGAAGTCCGATACTCCGAATGGTTGGCTAATCCGGTTGTCATCAAAAAGAAAAACGGCAAATGGCGCATATGCGTCGACTTCACGGACCTCAACAAAGCATGCCCAAAGGACAGTTACCCACTCCCTCATATCGATCGTCTCGTCGAATCAACTGCTGGTAACGAACTCCTAACCTTCATGGACGCTTTCTCGGGATACAACCAGATTTTGATGCATCCCGACGATCACGAGAAGACAACATTCATCACCGACAGAGGGACTTACTGCTACAAGGTGATGCCCTTCGGGCTAAAGAACGCCGGCGCGACCTATCCGCGACTCGTCAACCGAATGTTCGCTGATCAGCTTGGCAACACCATGGAAGTGTACATCGACGATATGTTAGTCAAATCGCTCAAGGCCGACGATCACCTAAACAACTTACGCGACTGCTTCAAGATCTTGAACGACTACGGGATGAAGCTCAACCCGGCCAAGTGTACCTTCGGTGTCACTTCCGGGGAATTCCTCGGCTACATTGTCACTCAGCGAGGAATCGGAGCTAACCCCAAGCAGATCTCGGCGATTTTCGACCTTCTGAGCCCGAAGAATAGCCGCGAAGTACAGCGACTTACGGGAAGCATAGCAGCTCTCAACAGGTTCATCTCGCGATCAACCGATAAGTGTCTTCCCTTCTACGAGCTACTAAGGGGCAACAAGAGGTTCGTCTGGGACTAAAAATGCGAAGAGGCGTTCAATCAACTCAAGCATTACCTCACGACCCCACCAGTACTATCGAAGCCAGAGGCCGGTGACACATTCTCTCTCTACATAGCTGTCACATCCTCCGCTGTCAGCAGCGTACTTATTCGAGAAGATCGGGGAGAACAGAAACCAATCTTTTACACAAGTAAAAGAATGACCGAGCCGGAAACGAGATATCCAACACTCGAAAAGATGGCCTTAGCCGTCGTCACCTCGGCCAGAAAACTGCGACCCTACTTTCAGTCGCACATGATCGAAGTACTGTCCAACCAACCACTCCGAACGGTTATGCAGAATACTAACCAGTCAGGACGGTTGACTAAATGGGCGATGTAGCTGAGCGAACATGACATGGTGTACAAGAACCGCACTGCAGCAAAGTCACAGGTCCTTGCCGACTTCTTGATCGAGTTAACGCCAGAGCTGGAGCAAGACC
>NC_027749.1:28623855-28626158 GCF_000695525.1 Brassica oleracea var. oleracea | reverse complement strand
CATCATTTCAAGGGATTCTGCGACAGATGGCGAATTCGACTCAACATGTCGACCCCGAGAAACCCGCAAAGTAACGCCCAAACCGAGTCGACTAACAAGACCATCATCGACGGTCTGAAGAAACGACTCGACTTAAAGAAAGGTTGCTGGGCAGATGAACTAGACGGTGTCCTGTGGTCCCACAGAACAACTCCTCGCGGCACGACGAAGACTACACCCTTCTCGATGGCCTACGGCGGCGAGGCAATGGCTCCCGCAGAAGTGAATGTGACGAGTCTGCGCCGATCGCGAATGCCACAAAACACCGAACTCAACCGCGACATACGCACTCGACGACATCGAGGAAAAGCGTGACCAAGCATTACTCCGTATCCATAATTACCAGCATCAAATCGAGAGCTACTACAACAAAAAGGTCAAATCACATCCCCTCGAAATGGGCAACCTTGTCTTAAGAAAGGTTTTCGAAAATACTAAGGAGTGGAAAGCCGGCAAGCTCGGAGATAAGTGGGAAGGACCATACAAGATAGTCGAAGTCATCAAACCAGGAGTATACCGTCTCGAGACTTCAACAGGAGAAGCAGTACCGAGAGCTTGGAACTCAAAACATCTCCGCCTCTTCCATCCTTAGTCGAGACGAACGCCTCACCGAGTAAATGCGCCACAAAGGCCACTTTTACTCGATCTCTTAAAAAGGCGAAAGAACGACCAACGGTCACGTTTTAAAAAAAAAAAAAAAAAACCGAGTAAATGCGCCTCTAAGGCCACTTTTACTCACAATCTAAGAACTACAAATGGCTTGATTCCCACAAAGGGATACGTAGGCAGCCCAAAAGAAAAAGGGGTTCAGCCGGAAAAAAAAAAAACAAACCTCCTCCCCGAGGAATCGATCTCTGAAGGTTCCTCGCCGCCCCGACGGGACTCTTCTGGAGGCGGCGAATCGCGACCTTCGACTGAAGTGTCCGAAAGCACGAGGACAGGAACATCATTTCCATCGACCCGGGCTCCTCGACCAGGCACCCCTTCCTCAAGAACGGTCAAAGGGTTTTCGATAGGAAGCGTCGGGTCCTCGCGCCTTTCTCCGACCGGATGAGTAGACGAGACATGCAGATTCACCGCGGTCTCCGGGTCAATTAAGCCAGCGTTGGAACCATACGGGTCGAGACCCGCCAGAATCCGAGCATCCACGAACTGAGACTCCAACGTGAGAGGAGAAAGTCTGAGATCGCCTTCGGGAATTTCACCAACCTTAAGCTTCTCAGCCTCTTGTTCGTACTTTCTCTCGTGCTCGACAAACATATCAATAGAAGCTTGCTGTATGTCGTTCCCAGCTCCTTTCAAGGCCTCGAGGCACTTCCTAGTCCCAAAGGCTTGGCTGTGGAGTAACCGAGCCTCGTCGTAAGGACCCCGACGCTCCTCTCGAGAACGAATCTTGGCGAAGCAACGATTAGCCTTGGCGGTCATTTCCGCCTCAACTCTCCCCCTTTCTCTCGTCACCTCCAAAATTCTGGAGTCCCTCAGACGTCTCATCTCTCGCTCGTGTGTGGCAGCGAGCGAAGACCTCTCGCTCTCGAGATCAGGATTCTTCTGTTCAAGCTCGCGGATGACTCTTCGAGATAATTCCAGCGCGGCTTTAAACTCATCGCGTCGAGCAACGGTGCGGGTCATCATCCCGTTGAGCTTCTGCAGATTGGCCCTTGACTCGTTCAGTTGACGAGCGGAAACCTCCTCCTTCTCAGCAAACTCTTTCTTGGCCAGCTCGAGCTCGTCCAAGGCTCCTTTAAGGGCCGTGTCGTATTTATCAATCACGACATTCATCGTGCTATCACCCTGAACACGCGACACAATGGAAATCGTGAGAAGTTAGGTGTCGAGTAATTTAAAAAAAAAGAGGACCAAGCCGTTTACCAGCAGTTTGGCCCGCGACACAATGGAAATCGTGAGAAGTTAGGAGTAAAGGATTTTTTAAAAAAAAGAGGACCAAGCCGTTTACCAGCAGTTTGGCCCTCGCAGCGTCTTCGTATTCACTCCCGAATATAAGGTCTTTCACAGCGGGAAGAGGTTTCGCCCTCCCTCTTAATTGACCTCTTAATTGACAGAGAAACTCTCCACATTTCTCTAGAACGTACACTAAGGGAGCCGGTCCCTCGTAGTGGAAGTCGACCTTGTCGGGAAAGCTGAATCCAGGTGCCCTCCTTAAGATAGCGGCGCCGCGGGAAGAAGTACCGGTCTGGACGGCCCTTCCCCCGATGGGAACTGGAGTTCTCTCGCGAGGAGACGTCAGAACAGAAGACCGCCTCTCG
>NC_027749.1:28621619-28623181 GCF_000695525.1 Brassica oleracea var. oleracea | reverse complement strand
AAAAAAAATGCATGGTTAGAATCGACAAATCGCTTACGGTTCGCGACAGGATATTCTACCGCAAGAACGGTTCCAAAGAACTCGATAATCATCTTGGGGAGGCTCCTCGAAGGCCGAGCTATCAGACTTAAGGAAGAAGTAGGAACGCTGCCAGTTCTGCGTCTTATTCGGATGACCGGCACACACATTGCAGTTCGGTCGCATCTTCGCCGAGTAAGTGCCATCCTTCATATCGGTTATCGAGGTCATCTCCTCGAACGATATAACGCTCATCGGCATATCAATCTTCTTCGCCAAAACCGACAAAGTGACCGCTAGTCGCAGCGAGCCATTTAGCAGCTGACTGATCGTGAGATCTCAACGTCTCGCGTATGCTGTGATCAGTCACGGGATGGGCAACCAGCAACGAGTGTCTTCCTGAAAATAGGATTCGTACACCGTCTGGTACCCCATCGGAGGAGACCAGGGTCTCTGCGCTTCCGAAGGCACAAGGAAGGTCACGCCTACGGAACCCGCAGCCCGAAGAACCCTCTTCACACTTCCCGGAGTCGACTTCGTCTTCTCTATGCCCTCCCAGTCCTGACCGGCCAAGAAGGCAGGACGCAATAAGTCGGGATGGAGTTGAGGAATCTCTTTGAAAATTCCTTCGGGGTAAAAGGTAGTAGGAAATAACTCTGCTTCGAAATCATCATCCTCCGAGGGACCGTCTTCCGCAGAGCGAACTCTTAGGGTGATCGAGTCAACAGGCATCGCCCCGCTCTGCCCGTCTCTCGAACACTCCGTTGCATCTCTCACAACGACGTTCTCACTCCCTTCTCTCGCGAGTCTCGTAGCATCCGCGACCAGAAGCGTCTGAGAACGAGATAGATTCGCCGTGTCCATCATCGCCGCGCGATGAATCGCCTTCGGATCTCCGACACGTTCCCCGTCAGGATTCCTTGTCGGATTCGACGCCGCTGCGACTGCCTTCCCCTTCTGCTGCCTCGATAGTCTCTGATCCGACGACATTGTGGAGCGGAACGGCAGGGAACGCTTCGAATGAATCTAACAATGTTTAGAGAGATAAAGGAAAGAGAGAGAAAGTACCTTTGATCGCGGAGAAAAACTTGAAGAAATGAGAGAGGATCTGCGTATTTATAAGGAAAAGAGAGGAGGGAAACTCGAGGCGCTATCATTAGGTCTATTCGGGCCTAATCGGACCTCGAAATCCACCCTAAAAACCCATCGGACCCTCGCGATGATTCCTCTTCTCGACATGTTATGAAAGGAAGAGAAGGGGGGAAACTCGAGGCGTCATCATTAAATTCAAACGGGCCCATTTGGGCCTCGAAACTCTCCCAAATGTCCAGCGGACCCTCGCGACGGTTCAGCTTCTCGTCTAAATCAGACGTCAGTCATCTTAAAATCAGAATAAACCAACGGTTAATCTCGACATGTCAGTCGGGACCTGAATATCCGCGACTAATCGGCCTCAAGCGGAAATATTCCAGAACCTTCACGGTGACACAACGACCAAAAGGAGCGATAAAGTCTCTACTGCTCGCCTCCGAGAGAACGACGCT
>NC_027749.1:28606241-28619943 GCF_000695525.1 Brassica oleracea var. oleracea | reverse complement strand
TGAAAATAGTTGAGGATAACTAAATTATTATAAAGTATCCAAACTACCCGAAAGTATCCGAAACTATCCGGATAGTTTTATCCGAAATATCTAAAGTAATCCGAAATATCCAAATTTTTTATCTAAATCATCCTAATTATTTGATATTTTACCTTAAATAACCGATATTTTACCTTAAATAACCAATATTTTATCCAAATTATCCAAACTATCCGAACCCGAACAGGATCCAAATGAGAACCGAACTTTTTCCGGATATTTTCCGGTTCCTGCATTTACTATCCGAACCGAACCGAAAATAGGTCAAGTACTAAATGGATCTTCTAGCCCCTATCCGAACTATCCAAAACCCGAAATACCCGAACATAACCGAACCGATACCCGAAATGCCCAGGCCTAGTTCCACGTATCCCACCGGAATTAATGGAATAGTAACTGTTTTTAATTCCATGCAAATGAGACATTTTTTTTTGGAATCTCTCGGAATAAGTCATTCCAAATAGTTCAATTCCAAAAAATATTAATCCAGTAACAGCCTATGTTTTTCCATGCCTCTATATCATCTCTTTGTTTCCATTCTACATGGAATAGGTCGTCTGGGGTTTATATAATATATAAATATATGCATTGTGATGCGATGGAGAGACTAAATTAGTAGAAAAGAAAGTTGTGGTGGTTCAGTGTCAAGTACCCTGTCGATTACAGAGCCTCTAGAACTTTCGAAAAACAGCACACTTGTGTCTCCTAACAAGCTCTTTGAGCTCGGTTTCTTCCAATCTCAGACTAAATGGTATCTCGGAAAGAGGTGGAAACAAGACACTGACAAAACCATTTTATGGGTAGCCAACAGAAATGTCCCTCTCTTGGAATCATATGGAGTCCTAAAGTTCATGGAAAACAACCTGGTGATTCTCAACGAGAGTCGTGACCTAATCTGGTCGAGGAACCTGAGCGGAAGTGTTGTGAGGTCTCCCATGTTGGCAGAACTTCTTGATAACGGGAACTTGGTCTTGAAATATATGAAAATCAGACCAGATACGTGTGGCAGAGCTTTGATCATCCCACGGATACTCTACTACCGGGAATGAAGTTAGACCCAGTTGAGCCTTCCAAACACCTCTACTCCTGGGTGACTTCAGATGATACCTCAGCCGGGGATTTGTGGTTAGAAATTACGAATTATCCAGATGGTATCATTGCAATTTATGTTATGAACTACATAATGGATACGTGGAACGGGTACCAATTTGGGGACATGGCCCTAGTTTTCCAACTAAATGATAACGCAGATTCCTTTTTAATGAAAACATTCCCCAACAGCAACTCGAGCTTAACAATGGTGCCATGCGGGGTTTACGATATACACACGTGGGTCCCAGGGATAACGTATGGAACCTGTCATGGTCCATAGGGGCAGATGCTTGCTACTGGGGAGGCATCCACGAGACATGTGGATCGTACAGTGTGTGTTCCAAAAACGCATTGTGTCACTGTATCCAAGGGGTCAGTGAGATGCTGGAGGGTGGGTGTATTACCAGGACTCCTATGAAGTGCGAGGAAGATATATTTGAGGAACTACAAAAGATGAAACTTCCCACAAATGGAGAACATACTAATGGTTCGATCTATTTTGTGGAAGATTGTGAAAAAGTTTCTTTTGAGAACTGTGACTGTAAATCTTTTGGGCTTGTGGAAAGTCGAAAAAGCCAGTGCATCGGTGGTCAAGATCTTTATATCAGAGCCGCTGCTTCGGATAATGGTAATTGTTTTTTTTAAAGAACAAAAGAAAAGAAGATTAATGACTTGATACTTGTTTGCTCCAAATATGCTGGTTACTCGTCCTGCTTTAGAAAAGAAGCTAGTTCCCATGGAAGGATACACTTGGCATTTTCAGTGTTCACCAGTTTCAGAAAATTGAACTGTTTTGCATCACCAGCCCTAACGAGAATGATTCGTGGAAAATGAAGGAGAACTCTGTGAGGTACTGTATATTATGATATTGCCGATACCAAACCTAAAGCTTGATTGTTATGTTATTTTCATGAAAAACTTCAAACGTAATCTCTACATGATGATAACAAATGAAAGAATCATGCAAGACTGATTCAGTCTACTAGTTTTACAAAATTGGACAAGCCGCAAAGTAAACAAAAGAATCTTATCCTTTCATGATCTTATGGATTCATATTCTCAAAATCTTGTGTTATGACTTATGAATTAAACGGTGAAGAATATAATTTCCAATAACACCAACTTTAATAGATTTAAAGAATCATTTTTTTTGACAACAACAAAGAGACTCATATAGCCTCTGAAAACCAAAAAGGTTGCTCCGCATCCATGTGGACAACGAAAGACAGCTGTCTCCTGGCACCCCGTGCTAGGCTATCCACCTTTTTATTTTGCGTCCGCGAGATATGAATGATCTGTGAGCCGTGAAAACTATCTTTCAAAATCTTGAGATCTTCCAAGTAAGCTTCAAAACCTGGTCATTCCTCTGGTTCCGAAACCATCTTCACCAATTGGGAATAATCCGTTGCAAATGTGACATGAAATTAACGTAAGTTTCGCATACATTCCATAGCCCAAAGTAGTGCTTCCATCTCCGCGTGAAGGGGAGACAGAGGAGCCCTAACATTCCTTGCACCCATCAATCCGTCAAAACCTTCTAAAGTGCTATACCAACCTTGTCCGGCCATCAGGTCACATTTTTTCCAGGATGCATCCACAAAACACCATTGTCTTGGAATTGATGGTAAATTCTGCACTTCTATGTTTGGTACCACCTTTGTATGCAGAGTTTGTGCCTCCGCCCATAGAGTGGATTCGACCTCTGCCAAATTAAGAGTATCCCTGGGGTCTATATCAATATTACTAATGGTAATTAATAAGTTATGAGATTTACATGTGGAACTAATTGATAAGTCATGAGATTTACATGTGGAACTAATTTTGAAATTTAAAAAATCTATTTTATTAAAATAGAAGTACAAATAAGAAATAAACCCAAGATTTTCAACTTAATTACAATGCAATGCTATTGAAGTAATTAATAAACTTAAATCTAATTTTTTTTTTCCTAAATCTATTCCACAACAAATTCATGATAAATATTACACCTAATGCACATTAATACTATAAACCTTAATATGTAAAGTAGAAAACTTCTTTCCATAAATTCGTGGGTATTATCATCTATTAAATAATGTTTATTACATTTTTTAAAATTTTATTGTTAATGAAATCAATTAAAAATATTAAAAAAATTTAAAGGATATGCTGTATTTGAGAATAAAAACTTAATATTGAGAACATATTAAAAAAAATTCATTTTACTTGATAATTCTAAATTTGTACCTAATTAAAATTTTCAAATAACCAATTTGATTAATCTATTTAATTGACGATATTGTTTTAGATATATATAACTAAAATGCTATTAGAAAATTATTTTTAAACTATGTATATTACATCTGTTCAACTGAATTTTTTTTTTTTTTAGTAAGGATTTGAAATGTTAGATTTGGTAATAACATATACATTTAAGTATTAGTATTAAATTTTTTAAAAACACCTAAGATTTTTCTTATGAGAAAATTGTAATAGGGAAAGTTTCAAAAGAATATTCTTCAAGTTTTATATGTAAATAAAAATATTTAGACAAGATAACAATGTTCTAAAAAAAGATTAAAAGTTCATATAAAATAAAAATCCTACATATACTAAAATGTTAAAGTCAATAAGTTAAAATAAAATTAATTTGATAATAATAGAAATACAAGAAATGCAATTACTCATTCTAACAAATTACTCATTTTAATAAGTATAATATAAATATTTTACTAAAAATGCATGATGAATATTTATATATCGAGTTGAGAAACTAAAAATTAAGACTACTTATATAACAGGTTGGAAATTTAAATATAGTTATCATTTATAACAAAAAACCTATCAAAACATCTCAAATATTATTTTCGCATATATATTTTAGTTTATGGAAAACACACACATGAACTAAAAATAAACTAAAAATATATGTTTTAATTATTATGTTTAATGTCATAATAAAAAATACATAATACGTGAAAATATATATATTATATTATTTATAGAAAACAAAAGTATATTTCTACAAAATGAAAAAGTGGTTTCTCTTTTTTATTGGGAATCCAAATATTGTAAATAATTCTTTCCAACGCGTATCAAACCCGACCAATGAAAGGCTACTAGCATTTCCTTTACCACTAGCCAACTCGATATCGGATAAATAAAAATGATATCGGTTAAATAAAAATAAATATTCGCGTGATATTTACATTTACAGTTATATAAATCATTTTACTTTTACTATTAGTGGAATTATGTAACAACAATATATTTATTATGTGGTGTAATTTTGTCACCATTTTATTATAATTTTTATAGATTATATAATGGTATAAAAAATATTTAGTTACATTACGTAAATAAAAAAAACATCCGTCCGGTCGGGCGGGTCCAACTCTAGTACTTATTAGTTTGAAAAATCAAGACAATCTTTCGACTATTTAAAAAAAATGTTGTGACGTTACACATTCATTACTAAAAAAATGGATTCACCTGTCTAGTTGATAGAAAAAGGTTGAAAACAATCGGATAATATATGGCTTTAAGAGATGAGTCATTATAATAGTGCATCTGCATAAAAACCAAAAGAAAAATCAACACTCATAAAAATAAGTATATATATAAAAAGCTTAATGTTCTGAACATTATCAACATAAGATGTTCAATGGACATGCATAAAATAACCAAATTTATGTTAAAACCAAATTTCGAAAGAATTTATTGAATTTAAATTTTGTATTAGTTGATGTATGTTTTCGTAAAGTGTTTATGTATTGATCGAGACCGTTGACCCATATTGATGTAGGAATTGGCCATAACGAAAATTCAGTTTGACTAACGGAAATTAAGTCAATGTATATTAAACCCCAATTTTGTAAGTTCATGTTTGAAAAATTAAATTTTATATTAGTTGATGTATGTTTTCGTACAAAAACCTGTTTATATTTTGATCGGGACCGTTAGCCCCTGTTGACGTATGAATTGACTGATTTCCCGAATATTTGTTAGTAAAGTTAAAAAATAATATCTCGCACAAAAAATTTAGTTGACGACATATCTCATTTTAATATTTAAATATTAAATACATGAAATTAGGAAGTATCTAGAGAATATATTGCAACAAATTTTTGAACTAACAAAATAATCATATAAACCATGCTATAAATGTCATATTCTACATTTATAATATATAAATCATATAAAACATGTTACAGATACCATATGTATATTCTAAAAATTATAAAAAACCATAACTTATAAATACAATATATATATCGTATATAAAATTTAGAATAAAGATAATTATATGATAAATATTTATAAAATAGTAATATTAGGCTTTACAATTTCACCTAATTAAACTAGGAAGTATCTATAGAGAATATATATAACCCGAATATACTTTTCAGATAATTTACTGTCTAATAATTAAACAAAATTCCAAATTTAATTTGTAGAGAATATTATTTGTGAGATTTTTGTCACCCGTTGTATAAAAAGGTAGATGTGATTCCTATACTTAAGAATTACGATTTTTATGTATAGTATAGTAATTCTCTACAAAGTAAAGACTTTCAGCTAAGAGCACCTCCATTAAAAGTAAAGAGACCTTCACCTAAGAGCACTTCCATTAAAAGTATCTCAGCATGGGATTTTTAATCCAAATTAAAGTGTATGTATAAATAAATCTTTATATATAAAGTAAGGTTTACTCTCTCCTGGGCGCGCCACGTCATCCGCCACGTCAGAAAGTTGTGCAAGGAGGAGCCAACACGTGTCCAGGTAAGTAAAACGTACAGTTTCATTTATTCATCACCGTCGTGGGCTTCATTTTTTGAGATTGGGCTTTAGACTTGGAAAGTGTTTCGGGCCCGATGAAATGGATGTACCCCTAACCCTAATACAGCCGCAAACGAGAAACAAGGAGGTCGTCTCTCCTCTTCATGCGACGGCGACCCAATACCCTCTGCACTTCTTCTCACCATTAAAGGCTTCGTCTTGATCACAAGGCTTCGTGTTTGATCACATTGATTCGCTCTCCCATTACGTTGCTTTGTTTCGATCTGATAAGGGTGATTTCTGTATAAATATGCGTGAGTAGTCATCTCCTTGATCTGAATTCCGACAAGTTCTCCTCCATAGTCGAGGCTAGGGTAAATATGAATCTGCTACTGTAAATGTGCAAGTTTCCTTCCTAAACATTCATCAGTTCATTCGATTTAATTAATCTCTTCTTCTTACAGGAACGTAAAAAGAGACAGCGACATGCTCCTCCTATGCTAAGGTAATTCGGTCGTACAATTTTTTTTTTATCTCTTTAAAGTGTTGTGCTTTTAGCTTAAAGTTCTTTAATTGATGTTGTTCAGACTGCTCTTTGCTTTATTTTTTGGTTTGTTTGGCTATTAATTTTTTTGTCCAACATGATGAATTATAGAAAATTGTGAGTTCACGGATGAACCGTGTGAAAAGTTTGGTGATGGCCCATATATGTTTCACTTTTTTCAGCTTCAATCTATCTGTTGATATCTCAGTATCTGACTATGAAAGAATTTGAAGCTTCGAATTCATTTTTAAGACTCATGAGGTGGTGTCTGTAGATCATACGTGTGGTGGAAACCGGCTATGAAAAACTTCTACTTTGGCTACTATTAGTAATCTTCAGTGAGTGTGAATGCTTATAAAAAGAAACCTTCACTTGACTTAGCTCTTGGATTAAGAGATCCTTTGTGTATTTGTACATACAGTGTGATGATTGATTGCATTTGTTGAATTAAGGTTGCAGAGTGATTGACTGTTGATGGAATATTGGAGAGCTGGGAAAAGACTAAGCGGGTTATAATGGAAGCTTGGGAAGAAGAAGATAAAGATGCTTATGGTTGGATTAAAAAGGACTCGACAACTTGGATTGGTGACAATAGGTATGTCTTCGAGATCAATTCCTAAAGGACACAAGTTTTGAGACCTATATTGTCAAAACAACATGTCATATAGTCACAGTTTCATCTTCTCTTGCACTATACCTTCATAGATTTGATATATATTCTACTATATTTGCTTATTATATTGAGGAGTTTCAGATGCATTGAAATTTGCTACCTCTAAGCTTTACATTGTTACCACACTGTAATGTATGAACTCGCTATTAATAGCTGAACTTGGTTAGTATGGGTGAGGAAATTGCAAGGCCTCTTTGTATAAGCATTACTTTGTGAAATATCATGTGTAATCATGCCATCAGAAAGGATTTATGGTTTGAGCACATGTCGGTATAAGTATCACCAATAACTTCCTCTTTTTTTTTTGTAAACACACACCAATAACTTTCATATTTTTTTTCTCTATGTTACGTCTTCCGTTCTTATTTCTTCAGTTCCCTGGTAAATTAAAATTGCAAATTATTTCCATTCTATTCACTACAAACTCATTAAATTCAAAATATATAGCAAAATCTACCTACTAAATTCATGGTCTAACTTTTTTCGCACCGAAATGGAAAGACAAAATTTAAATTGGTAGTCAAACACATACACATTCTCCATAAAATATAAATATCATATATCCACAAAAATACATACAGTACAAAGAAAGGCATACAATATTCAGCTAGCTGTTACTTACGCTTCAACACCCATCATCATAGCAAGAAGACATTAAACAAGCAACGTCGTAGAATCATGAGCAATAAATTATTTGCTAAGCCACAAAAAGAATCAGTTCAAACTAAAAAAACATTAGCCATGTAAGAACACAAAACGTAGCAACCAGTATCAAATATTATTCCAAATTCGAGCTCGAACTCCTAAACAACAAATTTAAAATGTTTGGTGCTTTATGGAAAACCATAACAATAAAAAAATCAGTGCAGGCACAACAAACATGAAAAAAAATTGAAACCACGAATAACTCATATCCCAACAAAAGATAGACACAAAACAAAACTAGTAAGTATTCAAGTGTTAGTTCAAAATTTGCGTTGAGAACCCAATCTCCACAACTACAACCAAAAAAAAAAAGTAGTAAAATAAATAGTTAAAATCGTTGTAAGACATTTATGAATATCAATTTAGCTTTTAGTTTTAAAAAATCAAACTTTAAAATAAATATGTACTATTAATTTATTTAATCGTCCGCCCGTAGAGCGGGTTTGCCCTAGTATTTATATATAAATAGTCTGAATTACCTAATATTTTAAATGAGCAACCCGAGTAACCCAAATTTATTTTATTTCTCCAAATTATTCAAAACTGAATCTAATCTTTTTGGATATTAGTCTGTTCCTAATATTTTTCACTAGACCGTACTGGAAATTAAAAGAAATAGCTAAAACAAAAGCAAACTAAACTTTATGACTCACTAAATGCTTTTTATATCTTTGTAGCCGAAAAATAAAAAAAAATTGATTAACAAATCTGAAATCAAACTGATAACTAAATGAGCAGATATTTAGCCGAAATCAGGCGGTCACCATACTCCTTAACTTCTACATAAACGAGAAACAGCCCACGGTCTATTTAGACGAAAGGACAATCCTTGCTTTTGTAAAGGTTATCATTTTGATCATAGAAGTCAACAAAAGTCACGTTGAATTCATCCTTTTTTCTATTCAACGACCTTCTTCCTTTCTTCTTTTTCCCTATGTCTTGCTTATTAAACTGGTAACCAAATAAGTAGATATGTAGATATCTCCTTAACTTCTAAGTAAACGAGGAAAACGAGGAAAACGAGGAAAACGAGGAAACGAGACTTTTAGTGTTATTTTCATTTTTTACTAAAAATTAATAAATATAGGAACAATTCTTCAAAAGAACCTAAAAATAATAAAATAAAATAAAATAAAATTTATTCTATTATTTTCGAATAATATGTATTTGAATCCGAACTTTTTATGTTTTATTTTTTTTCCAAAAAAATTTGAATTTTTTATTTTTTATTTTGAAATCCAAAAATTCTTTTTGAAATTATTTTCAAAATTTTATTTTTAATTTAATTTTTTATTAATTGTTTATTTAGGTAGAGTCATCCTAGAGAATTTTTCAAAATATAATTACTATTTTAAAGTTAAGTAAATTATGTTAAATTATGTTATTCGTTTAATGAAATGGTTAATTTCGTATTAAAAAAACTCAAAGGTAAATTTGAACAAATTTATAGACCCAAAAGTACAAGGAAACAAATTCATTCCTAAAATATGGCCCAATTAGCCAAATTTCCTAAACAACCATTGTTTTACATCTCATAAACATATATGTACACTCTATAAATGTTGAACAAGGCGAGGCAAATTCATTCCTAAAATATGGTCAAATTAGCCAAATTTCCTAAACAACCATTGTTTTACATCTCATAAACATATATGTACACTCTATAAATGTTGAACAAGGCGAGGCAATAGTTTAATCAGATCTTAAATATTTCCCAGAGACTGAGAACAATGACAACCAATAAAACATGTAATCAACAACAACCAGAAACAACACTTTGTCTTTTTTTTTTTCTTCATCTTGGTGATGCTTCACTTCCATCTTGCTTTATCACAGAACACAGAACTTGCCTTGAGATGTAACTTTCAAGCTCTTTAGATACTTCAGTTAGCTTCAAGTCAAAGTTACTCCTGTATTTTTGTTTGGGAGATGGCACATTGGTAGAAGAAGAGCCTGAGAACCTTCTTCGTGGGCTAGAAAACTTCCCTGGTGAGACATGAAGTTTAACCGCTCCAGGTATTGATGGTTGTAACACACTGTTGTTATTGTCTGGATCTAACAAAAGTCCAAACTTCGTCTCTAATGGAAGTGGCTTAAGTGAATCTTCTCCGGACTCGGAAACTGGTTTAGTCTTCCTCAGTCTCTCCCTTGCTTTCTCAGCTGCTTGTAGCGCCTTTTCACTGCTTAGAGTGATCAGTTTCCATGGGTTTATGGTTACATGAAAGCCCGGTTTCTTGTTGGTCAGCGTGGAAGAAGGTGAACGCCCATCTCCTTCTACTTTTATGGATAGTCTCTTCTGATGATTCTGCCAATTAAAAAAAAAAACACAGAATATAATCTATGAAAAGGTGCCAACAAAAGAAGCACAAAAGAGTTATGATCTCTTTGGTTATATTCACCTCATTAGTTTTACTGCACATGAACTTGGAGATTAATGTTTGTCTTGGTCTTTCAGGTGAATCAAAATCTGAGCTTTCATCAGAAGATGAATCCAATCCATCAAAAGGGTCCACTTGTGTAAACTGATTCTCCTCCCTCATTGCTAATATATAGTCATATGTTCTCATCCCCTGGCAAGTATTTGAGCACTAAAATGTCATAAGAAAGAAAACTACAAACAGAATCATCCTGCTAGCTAGGAACTGTAAGAGTTAACCTTTCTTATTAGAACCACATGGAAGAGGAAAAGCTGTCCCATAGCTGCCGAGCCGTAAGCCGTTAACAAAACCAACATAACCTGTTAAAAAATATAAACTTGATAAGCATAAAGAAGCTGCATTAGCTTTAACGAGAGAGAAGCATATGTATAAAGAAAGAAACTATACAGATATTGTAGCAAGAACCCATCTAGGGAACTCTACATGTAGCCTTCTCTTCAATTCGGTTTCGACCCCTTTTTTGTCCACAAAACATCTGACAAATACGGCAACAGCTGATCCCCCTTCAATCATTAACTGTTGCAACAACAAAAAAAGCTAGTCAATATCATAAACTTTAAGTAGTTGAAAAGAGAGAGGCAGGCAATACACACACACCATGAGCAAGACGAAAACCATCAGGAGTATGAAAGTGGTGTAATTCCTTTTCCCAACGCAGTTGTTAAGCCACTAATTTACACAAAAGAAAACTTTTATATCAGTGGTCCAAAACAGAACAAGAGTATTAAGAAACTGTAAAGAAACATACACTGCAATGGTGATCAAACCCTTCAACACACCGGTTACATGTCCTGCAATGCTTACTGCTGCGTTTAACCTAGAACAATCAATATAAGGACTTAGCCCCTCTCACATGTCAATATATATATACACATTACTTTACCTCTAAATCACAAAGTGAGCAATAAGAGATATCATCTTCCTCCTCTTTAGGGTCTGGTGTAACAGCGTCATCTTTCATGACAAGTGGAAACGGAAGAAGCGGTTCAAGCTGCACGCTGCTTTTCCACGGATCCAAATACGTCCGTCTTATAAAGTTCCTCAAGATCTTCCTCTCTAGCCTCCTGAAAAACCTCACAACGACTTGGCTCAAAACAACCTTCACTCTCAGCTTCATCAGCACTCCTTTCGATTTCGCCCTTCTCCTCTTCTTAGCACTAGTCTTATCCGTAGGATCAATCGCCGTGCACCTAACGAACAGAGCTATAACCGAACCCGCCTTGAAAACAACAAAAACCCTCAATCACTTTCGAGATTCTATTACAACAAAACCACTTTTTTTTTTTAACTTACCACAAAAGAGAAGAGCGAGAGAAGCGTGATGATAGCTATTCGATTCCCGAGAAAGAAGCCGAGGAAGACATAGAAAGATGCGACCAGAACACTAAAGATAACAGCTCCTACGATCTGCACCAAAGCTCAAAATTCTATTCAATCAAGATATTCAGCTCGATAGATCAAGAAGAAAGAGATTGATTGATTTCTAAACCTGTAATGTGTGAAAGGGTCTTTGCCAGCCATGGCGCCGTCTCGTCATGGTAGATCTTCACCGCAAGCTAATAGATCTTACTCGAAACCTTCACGAGCTTATAGATATGAACAAGACAAAAAGACTTTTGTAATAATTAATTAAATTTAATAATTTTTGTCTTCTCAGGATGATGATGATACCACCCAACGGTCGGGTTTTCGAAATTTGAAGTAACGCTCGGATCTTTACTTTTAGCGATCGGACGGCTGTTGTTAATTAGGCCTTTTAACATGACTGTTTCAGTTTGGCCCATTTATGTTTTGAAACGATATTAGGCTTCTGTAGAATCCAAATAATCCAAGTCTATTAAAATAAAAATCATAATGCCCTATTTTTTTTAGTTTGGACCTTCCCTTAGAAAGTCATAATTTTAAATAAGTGTATTATTTTATTTATTTAACTATACATTTTATTTTAAGCTAACATTAAAAAGCTTAATTAATTAAAACCACCAACTTCCCAATATTTTAGAGATTTCTTACAAATATAATTTAAGAATAGCAACAATTAGTACAAATATAAATATTAAAACATGAGTACAAATAGTAATTAATCTTTAATTTTTTTTTTAATATTTACAAAGAATTGCCACTTTGTTGTAAATAGAGAGTTTAGAAATATAATATTTTTCTATGTTTTTATTAATGATCAAGGGGTTCCTTTATATAAGGATTACAAAATGAAGATAAATGGAAATTATCCAAAACCTAAACTCACTAGGATTAAAAAAAACTACTAATACATAATAATGAAAAGATTACATCTACTGGAAAAAGGAAAGGGTTTCCTTTTCTCCAAGCTTTGTGCCCGCATCTCTCTCTCTCCTGAAGTCGGCTCTCTCTCTCCTCTCTCCTCTCTCTAGGGCTTCGGCTATCTCTCCATCTTCTAGGTATTGGGCCGGTCTTGGGCAAGACCTGGTTAATGGCAATCCACTCCATGATTTATAACACTCCCCTTTGGATGCCATAACCATACAGGATCTGTAGTACTCCCCCTTGGATGCCATAACCATCCACTCCATGATTTATAACACTCCCCTTTGGATGCCATAACCATACAGGATCTGTAGTACTCCCCCTTGGATGCCATAACCATCCACTCCATGATTTATAACACTCCTCCTTGGATGCCATAACCATACAGGATCTGTAGTACGCTTCATGTTACCTCATTAAAACCTTATCAGGAAAACCCAGTGAGACAAAACCATGATGAAGGAAAAAGAGTACAACACGCACTACTCCCCCTGATGTGAACCTCAGTGTAGGTTCTACATTCTACGCATCTTGGTGCGTGATATTTCCTGTATGTATAGGATGACAGTTATCGGCCAGTTTCATTACTGAACCGTAATTAGACCACTTCGACTTCTTAGGTCGTTTCTCATGTCCTTTGACATCGAGTGTCCCGGTAAAGCATATGTGCTAAGCAATGTGAATCACATTGTCCTCGGAGATCACTATTGGGTCTTTGCAAATCGTGTTTGCATATGTCCATAGTCTAGACGTGATTGTCTATTGTTAACTCTTTACTTTGATCGGAGAAAATAAGTACTTATGGACAATGTACTAGACATGGTTATCATGAACCTATGTCTCGATCTGGCCGATCCATGTTTGGGTCATAGACCTCGTCTATACATGTCCACTACTTGTCTCATGAGTGTTCAAGATCAATGATCATTGATGTGAGTTTATAATATCTTATTATGGCTCTGTGGCCGAACACTCTTCATGTATCTCACATGTGGACATCGATATTTCTTGCTTTAGGTAGTACGATATCTATCTCGGATATTGTAGTCCTTTATCCATCTCTTGACGGTGTCTCATGACCTCTGTTGCTGTGGATTATATCACACACTGAAATATATATTATTAGGTCATAGATCTCGGCTCTCACAAGCTTATGTATTACACTAC
>NC_027749.1:28605892-28606212 GCF_000695525.1 Brassica oleracea var. oleracea | reverse complement strand
TGATCAAGAAGAAGGGCCAGACGCCTTTTAGTCTTAAAAGCCGGACGTGTCTAGTAGAAGAGGCAGATGTTCTTTGCTGAAGAGCCGGACGCCCTTAGACGGACAGAGTCGGACATCTTAAGTTTGAAGGGCCGGGGCCGAACGCTTATGGTCGGACACCCACATAGATTTATTCTATGCCTACTAACCTCTTTTAGGTTTAATATAATCACAAGGAATTTCAAATATATGGACTGTATTGGATTGTCTTTTATACAACTCCAAGATCAATGATCATGCGTGATCAATTTCTTTTACATACTATATGCAGCTGCTTTATG
>NC_027749.1:28603597-28605789 GCF_000695525.1 Brassica oleracea var. oleracea | reverse complement strand
TTTCGAAAATCTGTAGCAGCATCCACCACATAGGAGTTTATCTCCTTATAATTTGTTCCTTTGATCTCTGTGAGTACCTTGTGTAACAAGCTATAATCTTATGCTGTTAAGAAGGAAGACATGAACACTCTTACATCATGTACATCTCTCACGGTTTCTTTACTTCTCACAAGATCCATCTATTTCACTTGTTTTATCAGATGGTGTTTTTGTATATGTAAATGGCCAATATGCCCATCTCTCTTTTAGATACTTTGAACCTCCACGTTTTATCTTTTCTAATCTCTATGATCTTTTATGATTGTATGAGTACTCATTCGTGGGTTCATGATCCTCGCTTATCTCTTTATGTTCAAGTGCTATTCTCTTATGTATCTTTATACAAATACTCTTTATGTGTGTGTGTCGACACTTTCTCATGTGGTTCCATTATGTTCCAGACATGATCTATAGATTTGAGATCGTATTATCCAGGACTTTTATTACCTAGTAGCTTGGCGTCCCAAGACTACATGGTTTGGTACCTTAGATGTGTAGCTGCACAACCTTTTCTCAATGTCTGGTATGGTTTCTCTTATAATCTCGGATCTGTATTCTATGCACCATTTTTCTATCCGAGATTCCTTTATCTTATGGAACACTTGGTCTATCTTGTATAGACTCTATAGCAACTTGACTATGCCTCTTCTAGGACATTAGATTTCGTTTGGTGCTAAGCTGGTTTATGACTTAGTCATTCTTTTCTATTCGGGTTAGTGTCTGGCATCTCGATTAGCTAGCCTTTTATAATCTTTCTTTATTTGGACGTCTACAATTCTAATCCGAGGATCTTTTCCAAGACCATGATGGTTGATACCATTCATTCTTTTATAATTCTTTCTTTGCTCTTTGTACCAGCTTATAGCTTTCTCCTTGTGATGTTGGATAGATGGATTCATTGATCATGCAATCCGTGTACCTGACCACTATTTGATCACCCATAATTTGGCTCACGGTCCTGGCTCTTGGTCCTTTTTAATTCGTGGAGAAGATCTTATTCTTTATATATTCTCAATCCTCTTCTGAGGTTCCATCTTAGACGGCACACATATATCTGTGGTGGTGTATTTAAAATCTCTTAAGATGGTGTATGTCTGGTTTTATGACCCGTATTCAATCTGAGATGGGAATATCTATGCTCACTTATATGGCCTGATGCATATGATCATATTATCATTCTATACATGTAAAACATAATGTCTCCAAGCTTATAGACTTTAGAATCTTAGTCTTATAGATAATGTCTTACATGGCCGAACCTTTTATTGGTAATGGCTTACTTGGCCGAACCTTTATAGTTAATGGATTGTGTGCGGCCAAGCCTGCACTATGCGGCCAAGTCACGGCCGAGCCGTTTATTCTCATGGTCTCTTCAGCCGGGTAATGGCCTCTTTTGTTTGGCCGTTTGTATCATGGCCTCTACGGCCGAGGAATGGTCCTTTATGGCCGAGTAATGACCGAGCCATATAACATGGGGTTTTAGACCATAGTGGTATACGAACTTGTAGTATTGATCATGGGTTTATCCTCTCTCCCCCTCTTGACCATACTATAAGGTCGTGGTGCATGGGACAATTAAGCCTAATGAGTTTCCCTTTGTGTACATGTTTCACAACGTGAGATCTTTTATGGGATAACTCTGTGCCTTTTCATCAGGTTTAGACTTTAGGATGGCTAATCCTATCATGTCATATGGTGTAAAATTTCGTGGTGTTACCTCAATATGGTTACCACATCTCTTGCCTCTTTATCGTACTGATCTGTAGCATAGTTTTGATCTGTAGAGATCATCGGTATAGTCTCGACCACTTTCTTTCAAGGTCTTAGGCGTTTTTCTTCTTAAAATCTAAAGGAACTTGTTTCCTTCCTTACCCATTGTTTCTACTTGGAAACCATACATTATAACTTCAATGGGTTACATGTTCTTTTGGGTGTGTATGATGCCTTTTAAGGCAATGCCTTAGCCATAGTTTCTTTACTATGCTTACTATACCCCTTTCATGATTTCTTACTTGGTATTATGCCCTTTAGGAAAAAATAGAATCATTCATATGTTCAAGTTAGATCAGGCAAGATAATGAATTAAAAACCAATTCCATTGTATATATAAAATCGTGAACCATCAAATAGGTTAAAAGCAAATCACAAAACAA
>NC_027749.1:28593828-28602539 GCF_000695525.1 Brassica oleracea var. oleracea | reverse complement strand
ACAATGTATTAGGCCACACGGCCATATACAAAACGGGATCTAGATGCATTCAATCCTATTTCTTAGTTGCATATCTATTAGGTTTTAGAATTAAATAATCTAGCAACCTAACTCTCATTCAATATGTAAATTCTTTAAATCAATCTTTCAAGTTTTAAGTAATGAGAGATTTAAGGTTTCAAGGCCTTTAGGAATTTTAAAATTCGAGATTAGGGTTTTTTTTAAACAAGATTCAGATTCAAGTTTTAAAACAATCTTAATCATAGCTCTAGGCGATCAATCAAATACTCAAGTTTCAAATCGATTTTCCAAAATTAGGGTTTTAGGGGATTTCGAAAACTTTGATCTTTGATCAAGGGGATTTGATTTGAGATTCAAAAAACCTAAGGTTCTGATTTTAATTGATCAATGGATCAATCTCGTTCTTAGGTTTAGATCGAACTTATAGAGCTTCGATTTACTCATAGGGGATTGATCTACTTAACGTATGGCTTTTAGTTTTAGAGATTATCTTTTAGGGTTTCAATCTTTACAAAACAACCAGGTTCGATTTTATGTTCTCAGAATTAGGATTACCTTTGTTTTGCAGATTGTAGAAACCGGACCTCCAAGATGAACGGATGAACCTCGGACGTGAGCTGCGACGCTGACGCGAGCTGTCTTCTTCCTATCGGGTCTCGAGGCGAGACGGACGCTTGCAGTTGGGGTCGCGAGATGAGGCTGAGACGGACGCGTGTTATTCTTATCAAGTTCGCGAGCTGGTTGATTGGGAACTCAAGCTGGTTGTGATGCGAACGTGGGCTGGCTCTGTTGTGAACATGAAACTGCGAATGTCTAGGATCAGGAACGCTTAAGGGCTTCAGCTGATCAGGTGTTTGCAAGCCGGAACGGAAGCAAGAACAAGTTAGGGTTCTTCGGGATTAGATCTTTGCACCAACTCCTCTCAGCTCATGAAATAAAAACAAGGAGTATTAGATTACATGAACACCATAATCTGAACAAGATATCATCAAACAACTAAGGTATGATAAACTTATCTTTCACATGATTTGAATTTGGCTAGAAAATCTTGTTGGTTCGGATTAGGGTTCCAAAAGACCAAGACGGCGCAGCGTATTGTTTCTACGAGTGAGAGCGCGTCTGAGATTGGATCGACGAACGGTTTGCGCTGATGGATTCGTCTCGTCAAGATGATATGTGGATCATCGTCTGGTTTCTCAGGGTTTGAGAGATATATCGATTTTAAGTTGCGCCTGGTTTAGGGTTTATTTGTGACGGATTTTAGGTTAGGTTTTGTTTCAGGGTTTTTGGAGTCTATCGTGCAGATAACATGTTGTAAATAGAGAGTTTAGAGACTGAATGTTTCTCTATGTTTTTATTAATGATCAAGGGGTTCATTTATATAAAGATTACAAGATGAAGATAAATGGAAAGTATCCAAAACATAAATTCACTAGGATTAGGAAAACTTGTAATACATAATAATGGAAAGATTACATCTAATAGGAAAAAGAAAGGGTTTCCTTTTCTCCAAGCTTTGTGGCTGCCTCTCTCTCTCCTGAAGTCGGCTCTCTCTCTCCTTTCTCTAGGCTTTGGCCATATCTCCATCTTCTAGGTATTGGGCCGGTCTTAGGCCGGACCTGATTAATGGCAATCCACTCCATGATTTATAACGCATTTCGTTTTATTTGCTCATTCTAATGATTTTCATTGGGATCAAACACACAGTCGTCTTCAAATTATATTCTGGTGTATTATTAGTGTTCACCATACTTTTTCGTGTAGGCCTTGAATGTTGGATATCCTCGGAGCCCATTAATTGTATACAATGTACACCTATTATTTGGGCCGATATAGTTTAACATCTTATACTTAAAAACTATTTCGATTGTGCACAAAAAGTATATGTTTCGATTCTAGAGAATATGCACATCGTATAATTAAAATTTTTTTGACTTATGATTATGACCCTTACAAGTTGAACGCGATATACAATATATAACTTAGGATACTGATGCGATCGTATACATATATTACGCAAGCGGAAAATATGTGTAAATGTTAATGGACCATGGAAAAGTATGTCTCCGTGTAAATTTTTCATACTTTTCTATCCATATGTTCTACATTCAGAGTAACAGTTACCTCAAAGCCATTTCTAGAATATGAATGTACTCTTTATCTGTACAAAAAGCATACGAATTTGTTTTTAAGTTATGTAAAAGCAACTCTTGAGCTTGTTCCGTTAGTGGGACAAACGGTGATCACCCGGATGGCTCGGACCAGAGCCATGAAACTGTGAACATATAAGCAACTCTTAGACACAGGGCTGATCATGTCTTATGTAAACAGTAGAGTTATCGCTAAATCTTTGAATCAAATAGATACGAAAACCCGTTGGGATTTTTTCAAAAAGGAAACATTTTGAGGAATTGGAGTTATCTCTACTTCTTGGCTATTTTTAACAAGAGTATGGGTACCTACCATGTCCTGCAGAGTTTCTTCCATGTCATAGCAGCCACGGATAGCGCTCTGTCCCTGAAACTAGACCATCCCAAAAAGACAAACATCATCCTTTTTTAAAGCCAATTTAACTCTGGAAGAAGAGAAAGATAGAAAGTATACAAAAACATCAACTCACAGCTCCTTGGATGCTTGGTTGTGTCTCATACTGATTCATCCGTCCATGAACTGAATGCAAGTTTCCCTAAACCACACATAATACGAATATCAGCGCCAACCTTCATTTTTAGCTGCTAAAAAACCTCATCGGACAATTTCAAGCTATTAAAATTATATAAGAAAAACTCAAGAAACTAAAGGAGAGATAGATAAAGCATTGCACCATTGCTTGTATGGTTGCCGGATGTCCGTAGTAGTAACCATCCTGGACGGAAGAAACCGATGAGAACTGCGAGAATATCAAGAAAATACATAGTGTTCAGTATAAAACAACAAGAAATAATAACGTTACAGATGTACAATTAAACCCACTCCAATAGTCTGTTGAGTCGAATAATACATCCCAAGAGGTGCTGCACGGGAGCCTAGTTCCGTTGCTTCCATATCTGCTGCTTGAGGAATGTAACAGTTCTCAAAGGTGGGAGCTCTGGAGCTAACTTGTTCCTACACATCATAAGAGCCTAAAAGTAAAACTGATTGCACAAAGATGCATCGAAGAACTAAGCGTTAAGTAACAAATCAGATTACTTACAGGTTCTTGGCGGAGTTCTTCTGACCCGTTTGTTACATCCTCTGGTCCATTATATGCCTTTTAACAACAACAGAAACCCATCAGATCCTTCTTCTGGGGCTAGCAAACTACAAATAATCTCATAAAATTGAGCATCAGTCTAATAATCACCTTTCTTTTCTTCTGAGTTTTCTTTTTCCTGGACAGTTTCGATGCACAGTCCAACGTACCTTCATTTTCTAAGCCTGGCTCTGAGGGAAACTTGGAAGAATTATTCAGCCTAACGCATCTCTTCAAGTTTTTTCCCAAAAACTGCAAAGCAGTCTTGTAGGCTTCATCTGATAAAGACGCAACTTCTCCAAGCTTGACAAAGCGCTTACAAAGATCATCAAAACGTGACATACGGTTATCTACAGCGGCACCTTCTTCGTGTTTTTCTTCTCTGTTGTTACCCTTCTTTGACCAGCGCTTCAATATATACTGAGATGGAACGCAGGAAACGTCGGAGTTTTGAAGTACGAGCATCGCATGCTTGCAGAGGAACCCCTGGTACTCGAATAAATAACAAGAGCAGCAGACATCCAACACCTCTTTCTTCACAGAAACGAAAAAGTTTCGGCGTTTTTCAAAATCCTCAACGCGGAATATAGCTGTAGTCTCATCTTCTCTTTCTTTCTGGAGTTGACAAGAGACAACTCCCAGCACCTCGGTTTGGAACTTCTTAAAAGCAGCGTCTGTGTAGATCAACGAAAGCTGTTTCTCGAAAGCTAAAGAAGATCTCAGCGTAGGCTCTTTGCTCTGAGAATCAAGATCATCTTTTGCTTCCACATCGTAACGATACTGCAGAAACTTCGTGTAGAGTTCAAAGAATTCATTAAATGTAGCTTCTGAGTTCATATACTTGTCGAAATGAGAGACGACGCTTCCAGATCTCTCAGGTCCAGACAATCCAGCGAAAGAAAGACCGTGGAAATAACGTGGCACCCACTTCTTCCGATCTCTAAACAGCGAGTGGAGCCACTCGTTCTCGTTAAGCTCAAACTTACCAACCATCTCTGACCAGCTCCTTTCGAACTGCTCATCTGTCCAAGCTCCGTCCACGCAGTCTCTAAAACACTCCGTGAAACCATCATCTAAAGGATTCACCATCTCTGGAACTTTACTCACCACACTCCACAAAGAGAAACAGTGGCGAGCAGTTGGAAACACTTCGGCAACGACGTCGCTTAGAACCTTATCCTGATCCGTTATCATCACTCCAGGAGCTTGACCTCCTCCCACTGCTTTACGCCACGTCCGAAACAGCCACGAGTAAGCTGACTCGCTCTCTTCTCCTATCAACGCACATCCAAGCAGCGCATATCGACGGTGATGGTTAACCCCGACGAAAGGAGCGAACGGGACTCTGTACCCGCTCCTAACGTAAAACGTGTCGAAGTGAACAGCATCAGAGAAACTGTAATAGTCTTGCTTAGCCTTCACGTCGAGCCAGAACACGTTTCTAATACGTTTCTCAGAGTCGAAATCCACCGCGTAGAAGAAACCAGGCTGCTTAGATTGCATCTCCGCGAAACGCTCGAGCATTAGCTTGAAGTCGTCTTCTTCTAGAGCTAACTGAAGACCTTTCTTTTGATGTGCTGACGCACCAACGGGAGGCTTGTTCTTTCCCCTCACACTGGCGTAATAATCATCAGGAGAGATCTCATGGTTATGTTCTTTTACGAAACTAACTATAACCCATTTCTCGTCTTCTTTCCTCTTCATATGCAGACCAGCTTTGCAACCCGTCTTCGGACATGACCGCGGGTTTACTATAGCCGCGGTGGACTCGCGCTTGGTTCCGAATCTCGAACACGCTATTTTGACATCGATGAACTTTCCTGATCTCTTTGAGCGACGGCTGGCTTTTATCGTGATGCCAAATCCCACTGATCTTGCGTATTCTCTGTAGAAATAGTAAGCAGCCTCCTTGGACTCGAACTCCATCCCGTTTATGGGCTCGCCAACAGTTGCGAAGTTCTCTAAGGTGCTGCTAGTAGCATTTCCACTCGTGCTCGCCTCACAAGGCTCATCAACATTGGCACCATTTCTTGATAGAAGATCTATAGCGACGCCTTCAACATCCATCTCATCCAAAACTAAAAACACTTACGCTTGATCCATTTTATTCCAGGTTTATTCATGTGAAGGAAGTCATAAACATAGAGGCTATCTAAAAAAGGAGGAGCTGGTTTCTTGATAAACTCTTGACATATATGAGTTAAAGAAAGGATGACGGTCAAGGAGACACCATGATCGACTCAACACCTGTCAAGCAGATGGGATTGAACAGAAACAACTTGATTAGACCAAGGGCTGATGACAACCAAGCAGAAGTTTAGAGATTTGCTAATTTCAGATAGAAGGACACTATAACACGAACATGGATCACCCGACAAAAACAACAACACAAGCGGTCCAAGATCGAACCAGACATCACTTCAACTTACTCCTAGTTTGGTCTCGAATTAAGAACTTGCAAAAACCAAAAAATTAGAATAAGAAAACAGAAACCAAGATGGAGAGTACGAAATCGAACCCTCTCGAGTTCAGATTTTCTCCGTCGTTTCGAGTGGAGTTACAACTGTGTCAGCACAGACGTGCGAAGAAGAGCAACATCGGCATCGCCGAGACTTGCAGGGAAAGTGGGAGACTTAAAACGACGTCGAGCGTTGAACGAGACGCTGCCGGTAAAGTTAAAAAAAAAAAAAAAAAACGAGCACCGGATAGTTTTCAGGTAATTAAAAATCGACCCTTTTACTTTTCTATTTATCTGCGAGAAAGGACAAACTTTATAAAATATACAAAAAGGCCCAATTTAGAAAGAAAAAAATGATTGGTGTTATGAAATAACTTATAATTTATAGTATCGAGAAATTTAAATAAGAGTAGAATTTAATACCCGTAGGAAGCAAATAACACTAGTATAAGGGAGAGAGTTTATTATAAGGAAGAAGAAGAAGATGTAATGGTTCTTTGATTATAAACTCTTGTTCTTGTTTTTGGTGTACAAAAGAGTGAGATGAGTGATGGTATTTATAGTGAACAACAATACATAAAATAACAAAGATGGTGCTTAATTTGGTAAATGAGTGGGTGATCATAATGCTTGATGAGTAGATGATCATAGTGCTTGAGTTGGTAAAGGAGTGGATGATCATAGTGCTTGAGTTTGGTAAAGAAGTGGATGATCATTTCAATGCTTAATTTATAACACAAATATAATTTTGGTATAAGGTAGACAACATGTTCTTTTTTTTTTTTGGTTTGAACAGGTTCTGTTTCGGTCATTATGTATTTAAATTGTACGGTTTGAGTAACCAACCAGTTCGTTTGTATCACATACTAGGAAATTTTGAAAGTAAACTAAAATATAATCTATTCTGTAGAAAATTTTGCAAATATGTAAACAATATTTACCTGCAAAAAAAGTTATGACAGTCATATGTATTAATTAGATTGCAGAAATATAGTAAACCAATTGAAAATCAAATCTCTAACGTTTATTTGATTCATATGTTTTTTATCTATACGTAATCATTATAATATATTCTTTATATATATATATATATTGAACCAAACTGAATTTTTTTTTATATTCTAATGCTATAAATTATCAAATAGTATAAAGCCTCATTTTGTTTATTAATATTTTTTTTATCTATACATAATCATTATAATATATTATTTAAATAAGTTATATATATATTGAACCAAATTGATTTTTTTTTTGATATTCTAATACTTCAATTATAAAATATCAAATAGTATAAATATATAACAATAGCTTACTTTTTAAAAATATTAAGGTGAAGTTTTTTTCATTTATGTATAATCTATCCAACTATATTTAAAGTAAACTATAAGACTCGAAAAAATTAAGGTTAGTAGCTTCATATTAAAATTCTAAACTTATTTTTGGTCAAAATATTATCAGAATACAATATATTAGTATTTGGTCAAAATACTTATTTATTTGCAAAAATCTAATCATAATTTTTTTACCTAAAAAAATATAATATACATTATTCAGGCACACACAATATGGATCAAAGAAAAAGTAACTTATATAATATATCACTTGGATCAATTTATGAAAATGCAATACTTGAAATATAAGGTTATACATATAAAAACATAAAAAAATTGTTAAATAATAATAAAATTCAATATTCAAATTAAAAAAAACACCCGCACGGATGCGCGGATCAAAATCTAGTTATTACTTCTTTTTGAACAATAAATATTATAACTATACTACCGAATCTGTTAAGTAAACTGTAAACCAATCCAACATAGTGTCCCTAAGTTATTTCAGCAATTCCAATTTAAGTATGATATGTCAATCTATATTATAATAGTTGAGTTTTTGCTCACTCCTTAGCGCGCCACGTCGGCGTTTTGTGGGTCTCACTTTTAAAAAGTGTGAAAAAGTGTCAAGTTATTGGCTCGAACCCGGGTTATTGAGATATAAACACCAACATTTATACCATTAAGTTAAATGATACTTCGTACATTGATGGCCGAACATAATAAATATTTATGAAAGTAATACATGAACATGTGGAGAAACTGAATTAAAATTTGCGGACAAATCCGTTCTGTCCAGGGCTCTGACCTCACCAAAGAAACAACTCAAGTCGTTATTTGTCTCCTCATTGATCCGTAAGAAACAATCAACACATAATTCTCTTTATATTACTGTCTACATTGTGCTAACATCAATAATCAAATATATTTTCTACCCAATATTTGTGGTCGTCTATTTATCTCTCTTACTTATCAATCTAATTTTACACAAATCTTTATTTATAGCTTAAAAGAAACCACAATTAACCCAAACAATCAAAACACCAAAAACTAGAATCCCAAAAAAGACGAATCATTAATGATCACCTCTCTTTTCGTCTAATCTTACAAATAGCCAGCTGAACAAATATAAACTACACGGCCAAATATTTAACAATTTACAAACTTACTTTCACAGATGCTTACGAAGAAGACGAAGATGACGAAGATGACAACCAAGATCAGTGAAATTACATAAACAAAAATGCAGAGTAAGTTACAAACTCTGATAAATACAACTAACAATGATTTTTGTTTACATATTACCCATCAAATAAAAGAGAAACAAACACAACCACACTAGGAGATACAAGAGACAATCCTAACAGACAAACATGTCCACCTACTCACTCCTCTTCTCTTATGAAAATAGCTTACATGCTCAATGTCAGAAAACCAATGCTATTATCTTCTTATGAGAAATACATATATTCGTTTAAAACTCATTAAAGCCCAAATACTAATTGTCACTCCTTTTATAGTTGTTTCTACAAGTCTTCATATATTTGTTTTAAAGGTCCGGTAAAAGCAACAAGTTTAAAAATAAAAAAAAACATATAATTAACATAATAAGAACAAAAAAAATTATTACTTAATACACACAACTTACACAACTAAACTGGAGAAAAAA
>NC_027749.1:28568782-28593744 GCF_000695525.1 Brassica oleracea var. oleracea | reverse complement strand
AGTGACACAGCAAACAACACCACAAACTATATCAATCACATTACTAACACAATTTAGTTCTTCGTGAGTGCAGAACAGCGCATACACAGTTCATCATCACAACTCTAACCCTATAACAATAAAAAAACTTGAAAAGCAATGATCAACCCAAAACGCAAAATTCACAGCTACAATAGCCCTAACAAATATTGAGATGAAACAAGAACTCTGTCCACAACTCCGCGCTTGCGCGGAGGCAATGCCCCTAGTTATATTAATACACGAGACAAAGTGATGATGGCTATTAACATTTAACAACAAGAATTTTCGAAATGCATAGTTAGCATTTTCATAATGTCATAAATAACGGTGGTGAACCATCTGTGAATGACGAAGAAGATTACAATGGAAGTTACACTGTTGGAGAAATATAAACTTACAGAGATAAAAAAAACGATGTTTTGACTTTGGGATGTTTGACGGAGATAGAACTCTGATGTGTTCTTTGTTTAGGTATTGCTGCATAGATTATCAAGAAACCAAAATAAAGAAACCAACTTTGTTGATAACAGTTTGCTTAACAAAAAGATAAAAAATAGTTTTTTTTGTTTTATAATATTCTTTCTGTTTCAAAAAGATTCATGTTCTAGAAAGAAAAAAATGTTTCGATAAAAAAATAATATTTTTTCCAATATATTAATTAATGTTAAATTGTAAACTTCAGAAACATAATCAATACTATTAAAAGAGAAAACGTTCTAAAAAATCTACTTATAAAAATTGTTTGGACCCTTTCATTAGATTTATTTTTTTGGTCTTACCTTATATGTTTGTAACAATACATTCAAGACCATATATTTACCCGATTTTTCCTTCTTTCTCTATCAATACGTTAGTATTAATATTGATACCAAAGGGGGAAAGAATCAAATTATAGAAATTCGGCCTCATGTGCATTTATATGCATGCAACCGTCTATATATACTATTTATTGTTTATTGTTTATACTTCTTTATTAAAACGAATTGCATACCTGAGTAGTAGGCCTGGACGTTTTTAACTCAACCCGAAGTACCAACCTTAACCCGAACCAAAAAAACCGAAACCGAATCCGAACTGTTTTACGAAAATATCCGAATGGGACTTATGAGTTTAATACTTTGGATTTTGGTTATAACCCGAACCGAACCGAAATCCAAATTAGGATCCGAAGATATCCGAAATTAGTTAAATATGTTAATGTTTTTATATATATTATGGTGATTTAGATATTTTAGAGTATTCAAAATATTTTTGTAGTTTGTTTTATTTGTTATTTTGAATACTTTTTAGTTAATTTAGGTAGTTTAACTAATTTTAATTAGATTTGTAAATAATTAGTATATTTTGAATTTTTTTTGGTCAATTTTTGAGGTTTTTAAAAATATATTTTTGTATGATTTTAAACATTGGTTAAATCCGATCCGAACCGAACCCGGAAGGAACCAAACCAAACCCGATCTGATAATTAATAAAAACCGAATGGTACTTATGAGCATAACACCGAAAATCCAAAAATCTGAATCACCTGGATTGAAACCGAACGGACCACCGAACGTCCATGCCTACTGAGTACAATCAATATATATATATATATAACTTGTTCATGATGGACCATTTACTAATACAATCATCCAATTAAAAACATGGTTCAAAATCTTATTTTTCAAATCTATACTATTAAAATAGAAAGAACTTTTTATCCGCTAAAAATAGTTTAGGTTATACAATAGCATTTATTAATTTCTTATTTTTTCTCCTATAACTAAATTTATTATTATTAAATATGTAATCAAGCCTCAAATAATGGGATCCACTAGCCTAACAAATGTACACAACAATTTTAATAATATACTTAATTTAAAATGTAACAAAATCGTTTAACATGGACTCATGCATCTACATCTTAGGAATGATCAGTTAATTGCAATTTTAAAATTGTTCGGTCAGTCATTGTGTTTACTATTCGGTTTGACTGCAGTACTTATTCCATTTATTCACATTTTTTTTGTTGGTAGACTTATGATAAAAAAAAATATTTATGATAAAATTTAAATTATTAAAAACCAGAAAATCTATATTATTAAATTAGCCAAAAATTTACCAAACAAATCTGAAGTTTCACAAACTCAACAAATGCAATTTTTATAAAATACATATAAAATATTATGAGAGAGTAAGTATGCACATTTGGGTTTTGGGTCACGTACGGATCAGTTTCTTGCGGGTCCAGATTCTTCGGATCCTAAATATTTGGATCCATGTAAGTATTTAAAATTTTTGATTTGGGTTTGGATCGGTTCCTTTTGGATTCGGGTCAGTTTAGGTATATAATTCAAATACATGTTAAATATTTATAACTTTTGTGTACATAACGCGCCTGGATCGGTTCAGATATTTAAGACAAGAAAAAGTAGAAGTATCTGAAAACCTGATAAAATACTGGAAACACAAAAAGATAACCGAAAACCAAATAAATACCCAACAAATATTGTAATACACAAAAACACCCGAAATTTTATTAGAAACCTAACCCGATAACCGAAAAGTGCCCAATTTTTTTTTATCTCAGTACATGAAATATATTTTCAAATTGTGAAATTTTACCCGAAAAAATAACCAAAAACTAAGACCCGCAAGTTGAAAAACTATATGTAATACTAAAATATATTCAAGATAACCAAATATATGTAACCTACGCAAAAGAGTTCATGTACTATGGGTATCCAATCAGGTCTTGGGTAGACCCAGACGAACATACACCCGCAGATCCATAAAGATTCCCAATAGGTATTTTTTCTAGATCCGGACCCCGAACCGTACATGTATTTTCGAATCGGTTTTGGTTTGATCTTTCGAGTCGGGGTAAAGTGTCCGTGCCTAAAAAAAGTTATATAAAAGTGTATATAAAAAAATCCCAAAAAATTAAATCATAAATTATATAATTTAAAAAATATATATTTTTCAAGATAATATGACTTTATAACAATATTTATCAATTTGATTTATAATACAAAAACTCTGCGCTTTCGAAGCGCGGATCAAAATCTAGTTGTGTTTATTAAAATTCTATTGGTTAAAAGTTATAAAGAATAGTTAGTAATGAAAAATAAAAAGGTAATCAAAATTTCATATGTTTTCTTAATATGCATAAAAATTCCAAAACATACATTTTATTGAAACAGTGGTAGTATAAAGAAAAGATCGTACCAGCAGCCAATTAAAATCACAAATTTAAGACAAAAAAAACTGAAGCATGAAACCAACGGTTCTTTCATTACTGTTTTTAAGATAAATAAACTTGGACTTAAGCTAAACCGATGGCCTATTGAATTTGAGATATTCTTCCACTTGAAACCTATCATGATTTCTTAAGCTATCTATGACTCCCACAACACTCATGTCCCGCCTCACTTCATCGACAATATAAGTGAAAGGGATATATCAAATTCCAGACAACAAACTCTTTCAGATTGGATCTATCCGAAAAACTTACAAAATAATTATGATTTCAAGCATGCGAGGCTTCATTCAGTCTCTTACCAATGATGATGCTATAAGATATGTATATATTTAATCTAAATTTTATATAAATTAAATACAAATTTATTTTCAAAATTTTTGAGCTTTGCGTATATTAATTCGTCTAATAATCAAATGTAAATCCAATGAAATAAATATATAATAAAAAGCTGAAAATACATTTGACAGTTATTAATTGGATCAAACAATTGAATGTTTTGAAATGTTATATAAACATTTGAAAATATGGTTAATGTAAAAAAAAATACCATTAATGGTATAAAACAAAATTACTATATACCTAAAAGCGAAAACAAACACCCGCGCAGTTGCGCGGATCAAGATCTAGTTAAACTTTAAAACAAAAACGATAATTTGTAAAATATCATAGGATATGATTTGGGCGACTCACATATATCTCTACAATTTATTATGAGTTTTTTATATATATAAATAACCAATAAAAATCTCTGAATGGATAAATACAAAACATACACACTGAATAAAATCGACAAAACTATTTTTTTTATATATAAATCACCGATAAAAATCTTTGAAGGGACAATACAAAACATACAAGCCACGATATTGAATAGAATCAGTACAACTATAATCAATAGATCAACTCAGTAAGACGACACAATCGGATTGTTCACACAATCTCAGACCAGACTTCGTATTCCCTCTTGACTTTGTTAGTCCAGATAAGAAGCAGTGCTTCATTTCGCCTCCAAAATCCGGAACCAGCTAGAAAATCGGGATGAAATGGCAGCAGATTTGTTGTTGATGCTTGAGGTCCTGCAAAGAAAGAAAAGGCCACGCTCGATCAAGGAAAAACAACTAAACGACACGACAGTGGGGAGCAGAGCCTAAAAATACTGCCTCAAGGAGAAAGGAGACCCGATGACCCACGAATCACCAAAACCTCCATATGTAATCTTTCTCTAAGGACTAGAGAAAGTTCTTTCCAAAATAAATAAAAGCCACCGGTGACTGACGGAGCCAACAAACACTGAAGAACGAAACTCAAAATCCTAACCACCGCGAGAGCGCAACTCTGGTGAAAGGATAACAACGCCAAAGCCACAAGCAGACACAAACAAAGAAAGAGGAAGCAAGACTGGTTCACCGGCACCTGAGCACCAGACATCTCCATGCGCCGGAATGAAACAGTGAGCAACACGTGCTGCCGAAAACTTCATATGACACCGCCATAGATGAGAACACCAACGCATGTCCTGAAGGGCACTACCTTCGAAGAGACATCTTGAGAGCAGAGGAAACCTCTTCCAAATCTGAGACACCAAGGATGAGGAAAGCGAGCCGACGACTAACTCTCCACACTGATGAGGAGACTGACAAGCAGACTTTGTCAGATGAGTCCACTAAGAGCTCACGCGCCGCCATAACTGAGGATTGACGGGTCAAACGAAGATCTGAAAAACATTGACCCATCAACCAACACCCTAAAAACTGACCACAAACTCTTCCCCAGCTTACATATCCTTGCCTTGATACTGGAGGTAGACGATTTCAAGAAGCACGATCTCCGGGGCCCCATATCTGAGAACTAAAATCCACCATTGATATACAATGGATTTTACCACTTTTAGACCATGGTATAAGACCTATTTAGAGTCTATTATAAGTGTTTAGAGTCTGTTTTAGAGTATTTTCAGGTTTAAGTACGTTTTTGAGAACTTTGGTGATTATGGAGCTATTTGAGGTGCAGAACTGCATAGACGCATCATAAGTTTATCTATGGATGGATATCTTCCTACGGTGCGATTTAACCCATATTTTTACACAAGATATAGATTTGAGTTAGCTTTCCAATGGCATTGGTTTGAGTTAGATCTACTATTATGCCCGTTTTACTGAAGAGTGGCACGTCTGCCTCGCGAGGCTAAGCTGTTGAGGAGATGAAGGAGTATTGATCGACGACAGAAACTTGGTGTCGATCGACAGTGATGCCAAAAGATGGGCTGAACCTATTTTATGACCGACTTCGGCCAGAAGTCACTACTTATTATTAGAATGCTCCTGGACGACTCTAAACCCTATTTATGGGTTTTTTTAGCCATTGTTGACGGCTACGCTTTCTATTATCCCCTATATACTAATTTAGAAGCATTTGAAAAATTAGAACCTTAATTTTATATTAATTAAAAAAAACCTCAAATCTTAGGTGGCACTCTAAATGCCTTCTAAATTCCATTTCAAAGAATTCTTAAAAGTTATCAAATATTAAATGACACAATCCTATTGGTCGGTGAACCCACTAGAGAACATTATATTAACCTAAAATATAGGAAGTGTGTATTCTTTAAAAGCTACGGAATTACCTAATCTGATTAACATATATATGGCAATTAATGATTATGAATAATAAGGATTTTATAACAATTTTTGCATCCTTCTTCATTTTTGTTTAAATTTATATTATTAAAAAAAATTAAACAATCACATTAACCATATAATAAAAAAATTAGATTTTTTCTTATATGTTATATTTTGAATTTTTTTAAAATAACTTTAAATTACAAAAATGAGGAAATCTTATATGTTATATATATTTTTTAAACTATTTTAAAATACAAAAATGAGGACACCTTATATGTTATATTTTTCTTATATGTTAGAATTATCTTATATGTTATATTTTGATTTTTTTAAAACGATTTTAAATTACAAAAATGTAAGTTTTCCTTAAGTAAAAGATTCAAAACATTAAAATGACATGTATCAATTCGATGGTTGATGTGAAAGCTTTCAAAACCATATAGAAGATAAAAGACAAAATAATATAAGTGTGGAAACAATACTGTTCATTTTTTTCAAGAATGTGTTCGATGGAAAAAATAATGTTTTTATGTCATAATTTGTTTAATGTTCACTAGAGAACATTATATTAACTTAAAATATAAGAAGTGAGTATTTTTTCCTTAAATAAAAGTTACAGAATTACCTAATATGATTTACATATATATGAAAATTAATGATTATGAATAATAAAGATTTGATAACAATTTTTGCATCCTTCTTCATTTTTGTTTAATTTTATATTTTTTTAAAAAAAATAAACAATCATATTAACCATATAATAAAAAATTAGATGTTTTCTTATATGTTATATTTTGAATTTCTTAAAATGATTTTAAATTACAAAAATGAGGAAACCTTATATATTATATTTTTTTTAAAACGATTTTAAAATACAAAAATGAGGACACCTTATATGTTATATTTTTCTTATATGTTAGATTTTTCTTATATGTTATATTTTGAATTTTTAAAAACGACTTTAAATTACAAAAATGTAAGTTTTCCTTAAGTATACGACTAAAAACATTGAAATGCCATGTATCAATTCGATGGTTCATTAACCATTTAATAAAAAAATTATATTTTTTCTTATATGTTATATTTTGAATTTTTTTAAATGACTTTAAATTACAAAAATGAGAAAACCTTATCTGTTATATTTTTTTTAAAAAAACGACTTTAAAATACAAAAATGAAGACACCTTATATGTTAGATTTTTCTCATATGTTAGATTTTTTCTTATATGTTATATTTTGAATTTTTTTAAATGACTTTAAATTACAAAAATGAGAAAACCTTATCTGTTATATTTTTTTTAAAAAAACGACTTTAAAATACAAAAATGAAGACACCTTATATGTTAGATTTTTCTCATATGTTAGATTTTTTCTTATATGTTATATTTTGAATTTTTTTAAATGACTTTAAATTACAAAAATGAGAAAACCTTATCTGTTATATTTTTTTTAAAAAAACGACTTTAAAATACAAAAATGAAGACACCTTATATGTTAGATTTTTCTCATATGTTAGATTTTTTCTTATATGTTATATTTTGAATTTTTTTAAACGACTTTATATTATCAAAATGTAAGTTTTTCTTAAGTATATGGAGCAAATCCAGTGGGACAAGCATGATGTTTAATGTCACAAGTTGATTATTCTGCTCCGCTACAAGGAGGACTTGCATCAACTCCGAGTAACGGGTATACCCATTCGCCTGGTATTGTTACTACAGGACTACGCTTCCAGGATGGAACGTGGAGATAGTTTTCTAAATAAAATCATAATCACTTATTTTTCCTCCACATAAAATCATCCTCAATGTAATTCTGAACATCGCGAAATTATAATCACTGACACTTTTGTAGTCCTGGAACTGGAGATGGATCCACTCGTGTTTGGCTTTCGGCAAGATCACATATTTCTTGTAATCGAAGATCTTTTTTAATGACTGCCAAAGATCTTCAGAATCCTCTTTTGTAATATATTCACTTTTTAAACCATCATGTATGTGGTGTCGTAAAAATATAATGACTTTTGCCTTTTTTTCAACCAACACCATTTTCGAATTATCGATGGTTTCTAATAGATTGTTTCCTCTTAGGTGCATCTTTGCACCTACTGCCTAGGTCATATAGTTATTTCCGGTAATATCAAGGGCAGTTATTTCGAGCTATATCAAATTCGACATGATAACTGTCTTTATAGAATAGCATATAAAACATAATTTAAATGCATAATTAAATGCATAATTTAAATGCAAAATCAATGGAAAAAATTGAAAGAATAAATAAATGAAAAAATTAAAGGTATAAAATAATGCAGAAATTTAAGGAACATAAATAAAATCAAAGGCTTAGCCTACCACATGATCTTAGGAGACATAGTCTACCATATTGATCATATCTTTTTAAGGAGGCAAAGCCTTCGTCCGAAGAGACATAGTTTACCATTTTGACAATTTTTATTTATTTAAGGTACGAGGAGATATATTCATGGAGGCAAAGTCTACCATATTTATCTTTTTTTAAGGAAGTAAAGCGTACCACATGTTCCCGTGATCGTGAAGATATAGTCTACTATAACGATTAGTCGGGCAAGACAACACTTATCAGTCTGAAATATAAACAGAGAAAGCCTGGCTTATCTTTTCCTAACAATAATAAAATTAAAATTATTAAAATTATTAGAAAACATAAATTAAACCTTACCTCGCTACTCGCTGGTGTAATAGATCTTGTGCTGATAATATGTTGTGAAATAGTAATGAGAAAGAGAACAACGGACCACTTTGTCTTTTGTAATATTAGGTCATCCAATCAAACTGCAAAACACTATTTAAGTGTAATTCTTACACTAAAACTTCGCTAACCCAACTGCAAAAATTACACCATTTTAGTGTCACACTATAATTTTACACCAAATTTTGTGTGACATTATTCATCACACTATAACACTATTCACTCCACTAAAATACTATTCACTTATTTCATTAATAAAATGTACAATTAAATAAATGACAAATAAAAAGTTATATACATATAATATTATAAAATAACT
The DNA here is from genome assembly GCF_000695525.1 of Brassica oleracea var. oleracea. Taxonomy (NCBI): domain Eukaryota; kingdom Viridiplantae; phylum Streptophyta; class Magnoliopsida; order Brassicales; family Brassicaceae; genus Brassica; species Brassica oleracea. The sequence goes on along the minus strand of NC_027749.1, from coordinate 28,584,815 downwards.
TTTAGTGTGAAGTTTAGTGTTATCGTTGGAGAAGAACATTTTTTTAGTGTTGAAACTACACCAAAATAGTGTGGTTTTGACACTAAAATAGTGTTACGAGCAGGAAATGCTCCGAAAACAACCAGAGAGAGAGAAATGTTGATTATTGAGTGGGATGATATGAAAAGTGATTATTTATGGAATGTGATGTGTTTTATTTTTTTATCGTCACGTATCTCACAAGTGAAAGGGATTATACCCTATTTATACTAAATAGGAAACCCATAAAATAATAAAGGTCGGCATAACTAAGGGGGTGAAGGTTTTTGGATAATCATCATTTTTGTAATTATCTCAGTAATTGTAGCTATAATCTCAAGTTTCTATTTTGTGTGGTTCTTTTGTGTATTTTAGGAGGATGTTAAGTTTTCAAGGGGAATTGACATTTGTTTCATTTGACTATTGGATGCAGAGTTTGGAAATGAAAGGTGTTTGATTGAAGTCACCAATTTAAGTGGAGGTTTAAGACTTATTTACCGTAATCTAAACTTCTAAACTATTAAAATTGAAGTAGAATTAGTACTTAACCCTTATTTTTTTTCTAAATAATTACCATGCCATTGACATAATAAAAAAACATTACTAAAGAATATTCCTAATTTATGAACTTTACATATTTATATCAAAAAAATTTAAAAAAATCCGTCAAATTTTCTTTTTTTGTAACAACCAATATATCAAAAAAATACATGTAGCATGATTTTCTCTAACCTCTTACGATTGCCCATCACTCTTATTATAAATAAACCTTTTTCTTAAAGGTATAACTCAATCAAGACCAAAAACATGCCTCTGAACATGCATCTAATTTTTTTGAAAGACATCAAACTTTTTAAAACGGGTTGGGGTATACAGGTAAGAGACACCCACTACAAATTCTTTACCATTCTAAATATATTAAAAATACTACAAACCTATACTATAAATAGTTTATAACATGCCAAGTAAATCTTATTTCTCATCAACTCAACAATCTATATTATTAAAACAGTAATGTGTCCAATATTAATTATATGTACCACAATTATGTATTTAAAATGATTTTTGGTCTTATATATTTCAATTTTATAATAATAATTTATTAAATATAAGTATATATATGGAATTCTAAATAGAAATATGCTAAATGATGTTAATATAATTATATTTTTTTAGTTTTATTGATTCTTAAGAATAAAAAAATCATGTATGTAGTTTTTAAATTTAAAATATAATTAATAATTTCTTTTAATAGTGTTAGGTGGGAAACATCATGTTTTATATTTCTCTCACACGGTCATGCAGGTCAAAGTTTGGCCGAATGTGATCCGCACGTATCAGTAATACATAATATATATATATATATATATATATATATATATATATATATATATATATATTGATTCTCCATCTATATATTCACGCCAATCCGATTTTATGTTAAATTAGGTATTTTGTCATATTTTATTCCAATCCATATATTATATATTAATTTAATTTTTAAATTTTGAGAAATTAAAGTATATATGAATTTGAATTTTTTAAAATAATTTAAATGAGTTTTCTGAATCTGAACCAAACCCGTAAAGATTCGAACCGAACTTGGACCAAAATTTGTAAATACATGAATAGGGTTGAATTCTTCAAACTCAATAACTCGAAATATGAATAGACCAGAAATGAACCCAAATGAGTACCCGAACCCGAATAGATGCCAACATTGTATAAATACATTTGAAAAATCTAACCAATCCTATTTGATTTATGTAAAATAAAAAAAACATCCGGACGGATAAAAGTTTAGTGACTATTACGTCTCAATAGCCCAAAAAAATTGGTTGTTCCAAAGATATGGTTTATTGGGCCACTTAACAGATGACCCACTAAGCCTTAACCTTATTTTAACAACACATATCCCCTATATATTAATGGAGAAGCATTTGAAAAATTAGAACCTTAATTTTGTATTAATTAAAAAAAACTCAAAATCCTAGATGGCACTCTAAATGCTTTCTAAATTTCGATTCAAAGAATTCTAGAGCATCTAATATAAAGTATAGTTTAATCTAATGGTGTCACATTATTTCATAATTATATAACACTAGAGAACATTATATTAACCTAAAATATAAGAAGTGTGTATTCTTTCCTTAAATAAACGCTACAGAATTACCTAATATGATTTACATATATATGACAATTAATGATTATGAATAATAAGGATTTGATAAGAATTTTTGCATTATTCTTCATTTTTGTTTAAATTTATATTATTAAAAAAATTCATCAATCACATTAACTATATAATAAAAAAATTAGATTTTTTCTTATATGTTATATTTTGAATTTTTTAAAATGACTTTAAATTAAAAAATGAGAAAACCTTATATGTTATATATTTTTTTTTAAAACAACTTTAAAATACAAAAATGAGGACACCTTATATGTTATATTTTTCTTATATGTTATATTTTGAATTTTTTTAAAACGACTTTAAATTACAAAAATATAAGTTTTTCTTTGAGTAAACGACTACAAACATTAAAATGACATGTATCAATTCGATGGTTGATTTAAAAGCTTTCAAAACCATATGGAAGATAAAAGTCAAAATAATTTAACTATGGAAACAATACTGTTCACTTTTTCCAAGAATGTGTTCGATGGAAAACATAAAGTTTTTATGTCATAATTTGTTTAATGTCCACTAAAGAACATTATATTAACCTACAATATAGAAAGTGTGTATCCTTTCCCTAAATAAAAGCTACGGAATTACCTAATATGATTTATATATATATGGCAATTAATGATTATGAATAATAAAGATTTGATAACAATTTTTGCATCATTCTTCATTTTTGTTTAATTTTATAAATTTTTTTTAAAAAAATAAACAATCACATTAATCATATAATAAAAAAATAGAAATGTTATTTTTTTTTTAAAACGACTTTAAAATACAAAAATGAGGACACCTTATATGTTATATTTTTCTTATATGTTAGATTTTTTTCTTATATGTTATATTTAGAATTTTTTTTAAACGACTTTAAATTACAAAAAATGTTAGTTTTCTTTAAGTATACGACTAAAAACATTAAAATGACATGTATCAATTCGATGGTTGATTTGAAAGCTTTCAAAACCATATGGAAGATAAAAGTCAAAATAATTCTACTGTTCACTTTTTTCAAGAATGTGTTCGATGGAAAAAATAAGGTTTTTATGTCATAATTTGTTTAATGTCCAATCCGATCAACCCATGATGTATTAATTATAGTTTTGTTCCATTATTTTTAATAAAAATTGATCCGATCAATCGGAAAGAAATTATATAATAACAACAAAAAATATTTTATATATATAAATAAAATGATCAAATATAAAAAAGAAACTATCGATAATATATACAAATAAACTCACCCTGCGCAGGTCTTATCCTAGTTTTCTTACTATTACCCGGCCTAAACGAAAATTGTGTAACAAATGAATATATTTTCTTAAAAAAGCATGGGTAACGTGCAGCAGGAAGAAATGGCAAATTTGAGATGGCTACTTGTGAAGAGAGAAACTTTTTCTTAATTGATATACTAAGGGTTGGTCCATACTACCGGCGGGTTAGTTTAAAATAAATTTATTTTATATTTAAATATATTTAAATTTTAAAAATATTTGAAAAATTAGTTGAACATAATAAAAATAGATTGTTTTCTAAGTTTATATTGTAAATTTTATTTTGTTCGTTTGAGTTGAAAGAATCACTAACGTTTTTCTAAAAGAGAACACAAATTTTTATAAAAAAAAATATTAAGAAGAGTGTAGTGGTTTATATTTATTCTTTTTGATTTTATTTCACTTTCATATAGTTGAATAATCTAAAGTAAGAATAAATAATACCTTTTTCCTAAAGGTTTCACATTTTTTATAGCTTGAATTCTCATCTTCGTAATTTTCAAAAAAGAAGATGTAGTTTATTTTTATTTGTAATGAAAGCTGAAATATAAAATCGAGACCAATACATATTGTGCTAAAATTATATATAAAAAAATGATTTTGGTCATTTGCTTGTAATAAAAGCATGTGTCATACCGATTGTCTACGTTTGTACTGGTAACATGTTATTGTTGTTTTTATGCTCTAAAATATTATTTTTTTTTGAAAAATCCATATATCTACTTATATTTAATAATATTATTATTATAAAAATTGAAATATATAAGACCAAAAATTATTTTAAATACATAATTGTGTTACATATAATTAATATTGGACACAATACTGTTTTAATAATATAGATTGTCGAGTTGATGAGAAATAAAATTTAATTGGCTCTAAAATATTATTATTTTGTAATAATTTTTATTTTTCAGTTATATGAATCAAAACAAGTATCCGTTTTAAATTATAGTTTTTCAGATATATGGAAATTGAATATCGGGATGGCAGTGAACCGAAGATAGATAAAAAACAATACTGATCTGAACGAAATAAATTGGATCATAAATTTTTTTGAAAATCGAGAAATATATATATACATATATATATATATATATATATATATTATATATATATTTTAGTAAAAATATTATTAATCCACCCGTTTGACGGGAATTTAGAAAGTGATTACAAGACCGATTTGAACAAAATATCTCAAAAACATTCAAAATCAAAGCTAGTTTTGCCCACCTACTAAACCCGGCACGTTCCACTAACCCGATCTCAAAATTTCTAAGATACCAGATACCGTTCTCTACCATTGATAAAACCACGGTTACGTGAGGTTCTCCTCGTTGACTCGGACGCCGGGAATATCCGTGCAATCTCCAGAGTAGTTAGCATCTAGTGAACGCCTCGGAACCCATAATCACCTCTGCCGGTAAACGCTCAGGAGCAGTAGATGAGGGGATCAGAACCCACCTGCACAATCACCTACAGCGCCCAAAGACTCCACCAAACGGATTCATGGACCGCCTGAAGACGGAACCAAACTTGCAAGAAGACGGGAACGGGATGGTCGCCGCTAGTGGTCCAAAGAGCTCTAAGACCTGCAAGGATATAACTAAACAACACTACCATGAGCACGAGCACACGGCACTGGGATGCATCGCCTAGTCGCCTGATCCACCGAAAGATCCAAACCCCTGTGACCAGGAAGAGCTCGGACTCCTCGTCAGACGCCTTCTCCGAGAAACGAAGATAAGTGAGCCTTGACATCAAAAGCTGAACCGGTGGAACGGAGCCAGCTAACACACAAAACAGAGCACAAACCCAGTAGAGAGCAAGTCGACAGAGCTCTAAATGGGTTACAAAAGAACACCAAGCCGGAAGAGGAGAAAGGATGAACTGAAGGTGACGAAGCCGCCTCGAAAGAGCCATGGACGACTATTTCGACACCACGGCTAAGTAACACTCCACGAGCCAAGGCCACAAGCCCCAACACCACGTTGACAGCAAGGGAATTAAACTCGCCTCTGAGAAAATCGATATCTCTAGAGCAGTCAAGACGAGGGATGGCTGACCTCGTTCCTCCCAGACACCAAGGACGGAACAGACAGATCGACCTCCACACACCACTCACCCACCGACAAGACGGAGCCAAAGACGACCGAACACCGGAGAAAGTGAGCCAAACATCCCCTTCCACTCGCCACCACCCCTACCAGAAGAAGAAAGGACTTCTAGTAAAACCCTAAAAGCCGACTTCACCATCAAAACCATCGTTCATCTCGCGCCCAACCTCCAAGACCTGACTGAACTGCGACGAAGACAGAGCCCCCCTGCAGCTGAGGATGGAATCGTCGAACCACCAAGCTCAAAGATTAAAGCAAGGCAGAGAGAGTGAGAGGGTCGACAAAGAAGCAAATAGGAAGATAGAGAGATTGAGAGAAGAAGAGCCCTCCGGTCGCCGGTACGCGCAGTCACGCACCGTCCAGGCCGGAGGCAAAGCTGGATCTGGTTTTTTAGCTAGAGAGGAGACGATAAGGAGGAGAGAGAGAAAATTCTCAAGTCGTATTTGTCTTTAAAAATCGAGATATTTGATTCGTGTCCTCTCTAAATTAGAAGTTTTACATTCTTGTTTTGAATGAAATGCTCATATTCTTAATTAGAAGTTGTGTAGTTATTTAGCTCCCCCTTTATGAAGTTTTACATTCATAGGGTTGTGTAAGTTTGAAGAGGAATGATTGAGTTTCTTGTAATTACGTAGTTGGATTTGCAAGATTATACCTCTTATCTATCATAACCAGGTTTTTTTTGGGGAGCATAGGAAGGTGACTAAATTCATTTAACAAAACAAATGCATGATTCTGTTTGCTTTCACTTTCAAGGTATCTCCACTGATTGCTTTTCTCTTTCACTAATGAGTCATCTGAGTTTATGCCAACATTTTAGTGAATCATTTTCACCGGTTACTAAGCTGCTACTCATTTTCACCGGTTACTAAACTGCTACTAGGAGTATATAGTGCTACTGGATTAGTTAGGATTATTCACTCTCAAATGTGTTTTAAAAAACAGAACGTTGTATTTGAATTAGGATGTTGGAGTTAGTGTCAAATATCTAAATAACAACACTTGCGGAGCTTTGTGAAAGAGAAAATTATTTTACCACAATAGTTATTGTTATAACCAAGCGAAGAAGAAGATACATTACAAAACCGACACAAAATGATTCAAATAACAAACAAAACACTAAACAATTTATTCAAACTTAAGATCAAGATACATCTTCTACAGCATCAGTTGTGGGCACTGGAGTTGCCACTCTCTAAAACCTGGAAGTTAAGAAGTGCGTGGCTTCTTCCAGGTGTGGCCTTCTTCCTCAAGTGGTTAACCATCAATAGTGATTCCACCAGGCACATGATCATCATTCAAGTCAACAGTAGCGGTTGTAGCTTCCTCAATCAATTCACAAGCGGTTTGTAAACTAAGAGAGAAGAATACTGGAATTGATCTGATGTTATTCATAATCACGTACATGTCTTATATACAACTCATACAATATCTTCTACGAGATCATATCGTATCTCTTAGTCCTTATCACAACCGATCTCGGACTTATCTATACTGCATGTATATCTCTAAGCTAACGATATATCGGTTTAGCCTAACCAGTCTAAACCTTGACTAACACTCCCCCTCAAGTAGGAGCATGTAAATTACATACTCCTAACTTGGAAAACAAGTAATGAAACACTGAACTTCCCAACGCTTTTGTCATAATGTCAGCTAGTTTCTCCGTCGTGCGAATATGTCTTGTGACTATTGATCGTTCTTGCACCGCATCACGAACACTGTGACAGTCTGCCTCAATGTGTTTAATTCTCTCGTGAAACACTGGATTCGCTGCGATGTACAATGCTGATTTACTGTCACAGAACATCTCCATCGAATGTTTGTGCCCCACTCCCATATCAGCAAGTAACCGTTTTAACCACTTTATCTCTCGCAGAGCAGCCACCATTGATCTATACTTTGCTTCTGCCGATGAGTGTGAGACAGTGTCTTGTTTCTTTGTCTTCCACGATATTGGCGAGCTACCAAGCAGCACCACAAATGCAGACAGAGACTGGCGTGTGTTTGGACACGATGCCCAGTCAGAATCACAGAAGACTCGAAGCTTCAAGTCACTGACCGCTTGCAACATGACTCCCTGTCCTGGACTTCCCTTCAAATACCTCATTATACGGACCACAGCATCTCAATGAGCTTCTCTTGGTTTGTGCATGACTTGCGATAACACATGTATTGAATAGCATAACTTAGGTCGTGTGATCGCTAGATACACCAACTGTCCAATAAACCGTTGAAACCGTTCAGGATTTTTACACAACGGACCTGCATCCGAGAGCAGCTTATGATTTTGTTCCATAGGTGTAGCTACAGGCTTCCATCCAAGTAGACCAGCTTCAGATATAATGTCAAGCGCATACTTCCTCTGCGACAAGAACATACCCTGCGGCCCCCTAGCTATCTCTATCCCAAGAAAATACTTCAACTTCCCAAGATCCTTCATTTTAAAACACTTGCTCAGATAAGCCTTGAACTTTGTCAGCATCTCCAAGTCATTCCCCGCGATCACCAAGTCATCTACATACACAAGAACCCTCAAAGATTTCCCATCTTTTATATAAGCGAATAGAAAGTAATCGGAATATGACTGCTTGAAGCCAAAGGATTTAAGTGCACTTATCAACTTAGCAAACCAACACCTTGGTGCTTGCTTCAAGCCATAAAGAGACTTTTTCAAGCGACAAACCTTAGTTGGATCATCAGTGTGAAACCCTGGAGGCATTTTCATATACACTTCTTCTTCCAAATCTCCATGAACAAAACCATTATGTACATCCATCTGATGTATCTCCCAATTCAATGCCACTCCAACTTCCAACACAGTTCTCACCGTCGTCAGTTTTGCTACTGGTGCGAAAGTCTCATCGTAGTCCTCTCCTTCTATCTGTCGATTACCACACACAACAAGCCTCGACTTGTACCGCTCAACTGTCCCATCTGCATTGAACTTGATCTTGTATATCCACATGCAGTCTAATGCTTTCTTCCCTTTTGGTAAGTTAGTTACATCCCAAGTCTTTTCCGTTTCAAGGGCCACAACTTCTTTTGACATTGAGTTGTTCCATCGTGGATCACGCATTGCCTCTTTGTAGCTCCTCGGTTCTGTTCCTGCTGTTATAGCTGCAAGCAATACTTGATGTTTTTCTGAGAAGATTGCATCACATACATAAGCTGAGATTGGATGGGATGTGTTACCTGGACCATTTTGAGAGGATGATGACGGCGCCGGAACAGAACAGTTTTCTATGTTTATCAGGATGGCGCTGAGAGTTATAGCAGACATAATCTCGAAGCTTAACAGATGCTTGCGGTACACGCTGTCCTCTTCCCAACTTTGATTCAGCCACAGTCTCAGTTGCTGCAACCGGTTCCACCTGAGCCATAGGCTCGAATGCTGCTGTTCTTTCAGGAACCATTGGTACCGTAGCACTACTCTCGACTTCAACTGCATCAGAAACAGGGGCAACATCCGTATCTCTCTCTTGAAAGCTCCCCCTAGAGTCCATCACAGCCTGAGACGTCTCATAATTGTTTATATCGACATCGGGAACACCAGGAAGACACACAGGTTCCATTGGCAAGACACGTTCTGGTGACTGTTCTGAGTGATATGGGAAACTTGTCTCATTAAAGACTACATCTCTCGAAACAAAGATCTCATGAGTTTCAAGATCAAACAACTTCCAACCACGTTTCCCAAATGGATAACCCACAAACACACAACGCCTACTACGCTCCTTGAACTTGTCTTTGTCTCGCCTCATCTTGTGAGCGAAACACAGGCATCCAACACTTTGATATCTTCATATGATGGCGCCTTACCATAGAGGCACTCATACGGAGTTTTGCCTCCAAGTAAACTTGATGGTGTCCTATTAATGACATGTGCAGCTGCTAGTACGCTCCCTCCCTAGAATTTGATTGGAAGATCAGCCTGGAACAGCAATGACCTCGACACGTTCAAGATATGACGATGTTTGCGCTCTACCCGGCCATTCTGTTGCGGTGTCGCTACACAGGATGTTTGATGCACAATACCATTCTCTGCAAAGTATTTGGATAAGCAGATGAACTCTATGCCATTGTCACTCCTGACCGTTTGCACAAGGCGACCAAACTGGCGATGAACAAGTCGACAGAAATTCGGTAGAATTGTTTTAACTTCACTCTTCTCAAGTAACAGATGGATCCAGACTGCTCTCGAGAAGTCATCCACTATAGTGAGAAAGCAGATTGCTCCACACGATGAGGGTTCACGATAAGGCCCCCACAAATCAACATGTATTAACTCAAAAGGAACTGAAGCTTTATTAATACTGTCAGCAAAAACACCTCAAGTTTGTTTTGACTTGAAACAAATTTCACAACCTCCGAACTTGTCGGAGTTGTTTAAAACACCAGAAACAAAAGGTAAATGTCCTAAAACACCAAATGCAGGATGACCCAATCTCCGGTGCCACAAATTCTTGTCCTCAGCGGCTTTGACTCTATGGCCTCGTGCAATTGTCACATCCCGATAAACATAGACACCATTCCGTTCTTCACCGGCTCCAATCAGGGTCCTCGTAAAACGATCCTGCAAAATACACAATGTGTCAGTAAAGATCGCAAAGCAGCCAACTTGCTTAAGTAACTTCGCGACAGACAACAATGTGCAGTTCAGATTCGGTACAAATAGAACATGAGACAATGTAATAGTCTCCGAGAGTCGCAACGACCCACTCATGGAAGCAAAAACATGACTTCCATCTGCAAAGCTGACAGGACAACTCACAACAGGCGTGAGACTAGTCAACAACTTCTCATCACCTGTCATGTGATGCAAAGTACCAGCGTCAAGAATCACCTCTCCTGACTGTTCCTTACCATTGAGCTTGTCGGGGATTACATGTGGTTTCTGTGACTCAAGAAGAGCCGTCAAAGAAGCCCACTGTTCTTCGGAAAGAGACGGAACTCCACCTCCTCCTCCTGAGTTTCCCGAAGCTTGTGTAGCATGTGATCGTGCCTGTTGATCCCTTCCACGACCTCTACTTCTTCCACGTCCACCGCGATCTCCTTCACGGTTACGCTCTGTCCACCACTCTGGAAAACCAATAATCTGCCAACAATCCTTCTTTTCATGACCTGACCGGCCACAATGAGAACACACAACACCTCCTCCTCGATTGCGTTCTGCTGACGGCACGTCCACTCCTAACTCTGTCTTTGCTACAAACCCAACAGCTTCTTGTCGAGACTCTACTCGAGACGTCATCAAGCGCCTCTCTTCTCGCACAACACGCTGATACACGGAGTTGAGATCAGGCAGTGGCTCGAGTCCAATGATGTTGGTGCATACATTACCAAATCGTGAGTCGTCGAGACCCATAAGGAAGGTATGTACCTTCTCTTCTTCATTATCATGTGATATTTTCTCAGCTGCACCACACGTACACTTAGGAGGCGGATTGTAACTCATCAGGTCCTCCCACTTCTTTGACAATCGACCAAAGTAGTCGATCACACTTGTGCCATTCTGTTTACACGCCACCAACTCCGACTTCAGTTGATGAACTCGAACTGCATTCCCAACAGAAAATCTCTGTTTCAGATCAGTCCACATCTTGTACGCATCTGCAGTGAACGTCACCGTAGATTTGACTGTAGGTGAGATTGACGCCCTAATCCACCCCACAATCATGGAATTCACAGTCTTCCACATCTCCGCTTCTACAGGTTTACTGGTCTCATCTGGCATCACCAACGACCCGTCAATGAACCTAAATTTGCGCTTAGCACGTAACGCATTCTCCAGTTCTGATGACCACTCCGCGTAATTCTCTCCCGTCAACTGGACAGGAGAGATTGCAGTACCAGGATTATCAGAATGAGACAGATAGTATGGTGAGTGTATACCAAGCTCCTTTCCACTGCTACCACCGGTAACGATCTCTTTAGACATGTTTCTCTTTTTTTTTTTTTTTTTTAGTTTGGCTCTGATACCATGTAAACTAAGAGAGAAGAATACTGGAATCGATCTGATGTTATTCATATTCACGTACATGTCTTATATACAACTCATACAATATCTTCCACGAGATCATATTGTATCTCTTAGTCCTTATCACAACCGATCTAGGACTTATCTATACTGCATTATATCTCTAAGCTAACGACATATCGGTTTAGCCTAACCAGTCTAAACCTTGACTAACACGGTTCAACCCATAGCTCATGTAATTAACAAAACGTTGTTTATTTTTTCAGTGGCTGTGCTTGTCAAGTGTTTTACACATGAATTGAAATACTTATTGGTTAATGCTATTGCTACCATATGTTTTACATCTGCAGCACGGGTGGTGGTTAGCATTTTCATTTCACCATCAAAGGACACAAATACATCCGACTCCAAACCATATGAAACAGAGAGTTGTACACGATACCTGCATAAATAACAGTGGTAAGATTTGTTAGTGCTGGTGGGTTCAGTACACCTGTCAATTGCTGTAAAATATCAATAAACAAAGAGGAGTAATTATCAGACCGACTTGTTGTTGCTCTGCTTGACGTCGAATCCGCTCATCGTGTAAACGGATCCTTGAATAAGTGTTGACTGTTCAAAAATGTAAATAAAAAGATTAGACAATCATGATTGCAGGTATCGTGGAGAGGGTTTATAGGAGACGACCGTGAGTACCTTTTGGTCAAGTAGAAGCATGTCAATACCAATTAACGTCGCCCAGCTTTCAAATCGGCAAAGAGGATATAGGAATTTGCCATTGTAGTAATCGGTAAGCTGAAGCCGGAGCTTGACCAAAACAGAAAGTCAACTACATAATACAATCTGAAACTACTAGCCGAGAAACTGAAGCCGGAGCTTGACCAAAACAGAGCATTGCCAAATGGTTATGATACCTTTGATGAAACATGAGACCACGTCTTGGTAATTTTGGCTTCCCCGCAACGCTACTCCAAATTATTGGTACCATTCCCGGACAGCTTTGCAACTTCAGTCGATGGAACCCAGACCTCCGAACAGCCACCGGCAGTAGGAGAGACAGACCTCCATACCACGCAGTCATGCAAAATTCTTGTTTTAAAAAAAAACTTGCATGTAAAATTCTTTACACTGCAGATATGAATGTTGAGGCGAGACAATGAAATGAACTATAGAATATATATAGCTGAATATCTTTAAATGTAAGTTGTTTGATATTGATATATACTAGTAAAACATATGCGTATTCCCTAAATGTACAAATACAATTAATCATTACTGCTTGCGTCTTCCCCAGATTATCAACTCCCTGGAGTCAAGACTATATATTACTACTACAAAACAATAAGCTTTTGCAGATGATAATGATGCAACAGAGAAAACACACAGTGGAAGCACATACACATATAAAAAGTGGACAGTTATTATTGATATCAGAATTGGATGTTGCTCTTGAAACTCTGACCAAACCGCCAATTCGAAGGAACAACATTGAGAGCTACTTTGGTTCTTCCATTGCTAAGCTGAACTTTGAAAGAGAGAGATTGACCGTTGAGGTAAGTGTTGCTTTGCCAGTTAGCTCCCCAATTTCTTGACATTGTCTTCCACTTGTTGCTCCTAGAACCTTTAATCCAAACTTTAGAGATCTCACCAGCTCCTCCTACGTTTGAGATGAGGACTAGCTCGAAATAGTCCCTACCTTTCATGGTGAATCTCATCCCTCCACCTCTTCTGCATCCAACCCTACAAGAACAATATTAAGGGATATGTATCCCACATTGGAAAATCAATGGTACATTAAGTAATATATAAAGGGTTATGGCCAATCCACTAATTGCCAATTGATTTTGAGTTGGAAGCCCATAATAAACTCGAATCTAACATGGTATCAGAGCCCAGATTCAAATACCCTAAACTCCTAATTAAAATTAAAATTAAAATTAACCCTTCCGACCGGGTATAAAGATCGTGGTTAACCCTTCCAACCGGGTATAAAAAGTTGTGTTAAACTCGCTCGACCGAGTATAAATGTCCTAAAATTCTGAGATTTATGGCCGATAAGAGCCATCATCTCGAGGAGGGGTATTAAGAGATATGTATCCCACATTGGAAAATCAATGGGACATTAAGTAATATATAAAGGGTTATGGCCAATCCACTAATTGCCAATTGGTTTTGAGTTGGAAGCCCATAATAAATCTGAATCTAACAAACAAGAACCCTCTAAGCACACTATTTTGCAATGCGTTGGATTAAGTGAGGATTAATGGACAATGGACCTTAATGTTTGTAAGAATATACTTTCACATCGGAAGTTTCGATGGACCAATCACTAAATGCCAATTGATTTGACTTGGAAGTTCAAAAACTTAACATAATATTTATGATCAAAACCCTTCAAGTAACTATATATATTGTAATTCTAATACCTTCTATAGAGGATGGGGACGATTCCAGCTTTGTACTTAGCGATGGTGAGAAAGGCAGGTTGAGCCATATCGAAGTGAGGTCTTGGTGGGATGCACCATCCTCCATTGTCGCTTGCCTGAGCAAAGTTTGGTGGACAGAAGTTTGTGGCTGTGATTGTAATGTATCTGCCTTTAAGACACCATTGTGGCACTTTGCTCGCGTCGCAGACAATCTGGTAACAGCCACCACATGACTTACCGTCATTGAACAGTGCGGTGCTCAATGCCGCAGTGTTTGTCTTGTAACCGTCCGTGTATAGGTTTCCATAACCACAAGCTCCACCTGGAGAAGGACAAAAAAATATAAATCAGTTTCTTGAGGAAGAAGAAAACTCATGAAAAGTTCATATCATAAGAAGAATACATATTAAAAAAATTGTTTGTAAATATATAATTGAACTGACCCAGTGAAAAATTATTCAATAATATAAGTTTCTCCATATCGAAAACCATATACATAGTTTAAAGTGCTAAACCAAAGCTTTGACCAAATGTCAAGCCCTCGTTTGGGAACTTACCCATTGTATCAGAAGCATCACTTCCACCATAGAAGGTTGCATGAGCTCGCAACCAACCTGCAGAAACCGAACCGATCTTCATGAAGAACATCGTACAGAAGATAACTACGACCAAAAGAGATAATATTTTAAATCTCTAAAATAGCACATTTTTAAGTTTATGTTACAAAAATAGTCTTCAAAAACTAAAATGACCTCGCCATTGAGAGCGATCTCTACTAGCAGCCCATCATATGTGTGGACAAGCATCTCCGCAGCAAGAAAGCTTTTCCTGCTAGGTATCAGACAGAAGATTCACTCTGGCTATGATGTCAGGGTGTGGGAGGATCCGTGGATTCCAACAACACCTGCTAGACCAGCTAGACCTATAGCGCCTGTGATGCACCTAAACATGAGAGTCAGTGACATCATTAATCAGGAATCAAAGGAGTGGGATGTAGGACTACTGGATGATTATGTCCATCCTGATGATATACCACTCATTCGCAGCATGGCCATAAGTTCTACTCATCGCCGAGATACAATCTGCTGGAACTACACGAGGAATGACCAATACACAGTCAAATCTGGATACTAGGTTGCTCAGAACCTGTTGAAGCAAGGAAAGGAAAAGGAAATGTTGAAGCAAGGAGAGGAAAAGGAAATACTAGAGCCAAGTATCACTAAACTTCAAGCCTTTGCTTGGAAGTTACCAGCGCCAAGGAAGATGTGTCATCTTATATGGCAATTGATGGATATGTAGCAGTAACGAGGAATCTAGTAAGGCGTAATATGAAGTGCGATAATTATTGCCCAAGGTGTGGGGAAATAGAGGAATCTGTAACTCATGCAATATTTGAATGCCCTCCAGCCCTGCAAGTATGGTCTTTATCGGGAACTCCTACAAGTCCAGGTTTATTCCCAGTGGCAAGCGTTTACACAAACATGGACTATCATTTATGGAGGAAGAATAATATCATTGCACCAGACCAAGGCAGGGATCCTTATCCCTGGATAATATGGTATATTTGGAAGGCTCGCAATGATAAGCTTTTCAGGGGTATAGACAGAGACCCTTTGGAACTCGTTCGATACGCAGAGAGTGAATGTCAGGCCTGGTTTAACGCGAATGAGAAGATACCACCACACGTCCAGGCTACCAATAATGATGCAAACCAAGTCTTAAGCTTGGGTAATATCTGTCTACTAGATGGATCTTGGACAGCTTCTGACCGCTTTAGTGGATGTGGATGGGTCTGGATGGATAGTAGGGAGAACATACAACTTATGGGAACACGAAACTTCACTCGATGTGAATCAGCGCTGCATTCGGAGGTAGAAGCGCTGCGATGGGCGATGGAGAACATGCTTCAACACTCGCCGTGCCAGAGCTTTGGAACTGACTGCAAGGAGCTGATTGCAATGATAAATGAACCCCAGGAGTGGCCAAGATTTGCGACAGAGCTGGAGAAGATAGAGACGCTGCAGATTTGTTTTCCG
>NC_027749.1:28564861-28568759 GCF_000695525.1 Brassica oleracea var. oleracea | reverse complement strand
AAAAAAAAAAACTAAAATGACCAAAATAAAATTTTATCTTTTGAAAAGTTTAAATTTGTTTTGTTTTTCAAAATTTAAAACCTTATCCCAAAACCCCACTCCCCAACTCTAAACCCTAAAACCTAAACTCTAAATTCTAAACCCTAAACCCAAAATCCTAAACCCTAAACCCAAAATCCTAAACCCTAAACCCTAAACCCTAAATCTTAAACTCCACCCCTTAACTCTAAACCCTAAACCCTAACCCCACCCCTAAACTCTAAACTCTAAATCTTAAACCCTAAACCCTAAACCCTTAATCCTAAACCCCACCCCTTAACGCTAAATCCTAATGTCTAAATTAATTTACCATTGAGGTATAAATGTATATTTATCTCTTTTGATAAAACATTAAGTGCTATTTTGATCATTTTTATTCTTACAAACTATATTTGTGACAAAAAAATTTTAGTGGTATCCTAGTCATTTTCTCTAATATTTTTTCCTCATTTTCCTCGGAAGTTTTGATGTTTTTTTTTTGATAAAAAGTTTTGATGTATTTATAACTTATTAGTTTGTGTAAAAAATTGATGATTGTGGTGTTGGATGCATAAGACTTGTGCTTCAGCAATTATTTATAGTACAAATTCACAGAGCTTGTCTCAAGTAAGATTAATATATAAATTAATTATATATGACTTGAAATTAGTGAAATATCAGGAGAAAGGATCCATCCAAAGACCGCAACTTTACTTGAAAATTATTCTAGGTTATTCTTTAAGTCCGGGATAATCCTACGTTAATTAAAAAAATTAGCAGAGAAACGTTGAAATTATAATATGATTTGGTGATGATTGACCTAATGATTATACGAGTGCGTAAAATGCGGAGATTCAAACATATGATAATTAAGTTAATCCTATGAGACATGTGAATTATATTGTCAACCAAATTAAATTATTACATGTTTATTGACAAGTCGTCTTTATGTTACACTGTAACTAGGAGTTTTGCCCGCACATGCGGACATATTTATTTAATAAATATACGATTAGTTTAAAAATCAAAAAAATTAAATAAAATATTAAATTTATACTATTTTATGAACCTTTCAATTTCTTAATTTTTATTGATTCAAAAACATTATTTTGGATAACAACATTTTTTTTTTGACAACAAAAGTGTCAAACTTGTGGCTCGAACCCGGGTTATTGAGATATAAACACCAACATTCATACCACTAAACTAAAGGATACTTTGGATAACAACATTAATATCTTGTATTTTAAAAATATATTTTTATTTTGAACACATTTTTATTATATAAAATTTATAAACAATGATATAATTAAATAAACAAATATATAATTGTTAATATAAAGTGATGTTATTAAACCCAATTCTAAGAATTACCATAAACTACAAAATCTCAAAATAAATCAAAAGCACAAGAATGTTAAACCAAACTCAGCTTTACATATTATATTAGTAAAAATAAATAAGAACTGATATATGTATAATTAATTAATTATATTGTAAAATACTTCCTATAATAACTGAATTAACACTCAAGCAGACCAACTATGTTGACAAACAAGAAATTAATATGTAATATATAAGATAAGATCATTTCCTATCTATTGTTGTTTTTATTTCTAAATGCTATAATAGAGAACAATAAGATATAGTCAATCCATAGTTTTTTACTTTAAAATAGAGATTACTATTTTCCTATAAAATAATATTTCTTAATTGTAAATCATAGTTTGTTATTTTCAAATGGTCTTTTAACTTTCAAACTTTAATAATTATAACTAAGACAAATCATTCTGGAAAATACAGTTTTTATAAAAATAATAGAATCACATTTTTATTTACATAATAGTCTTTTAAGAAAATTTTAATTTAAACAAAGTTATAATTCTTTGAAACTCTTGAAAAATTAAAAGTAAATAAAGTAAATTTTAAATTTTCATAAATATAAGGTACTTGTTGTAAAAAAAAAAATATTTTGAAAATATTCTTTTTTGAAAGTTATTCTTGCAACTGGATGATAATTGATAACAATAAATATTTAGTAAAAATAAAAACAAAGAAATATTAAATTTTCAACTTAAATAGCAAATACAAATTATTCTTGCAAATGAATGATAAGAATAAAAATGAAAATATCACAAAAATCAGGTTAACAAACAAATATAAATCATATTTATTGCTATTGTTTATATACTTCTTTTTAGTATTTTAATACTAAAATAAATTTAAGAATTTTTTTTTAAAAATATGCCATGACATATTATGTTTACAAACAAATATAAATCAATTTTTGTTATTTTTTATAGAACTATTTATAATATTTTAGTATAATGATAAATCTAATTATGATATGTGTATATATAATACTAATTATAAAAATAAATAAATAAGAAATAAAGATGTAGATAAACACAAAATAAATACATGGAATTATCTTATTTTTTCGAAAACGTTTTCTATTTTTTTTTGAGATATTTTTATAATATTAGTTTGTAATCAATTAAATAATAAATTATATAATTTATTTATTAGATATTAAAACTTCAATTAGTCAAATTAAAATTGTTTAATGACTCAGCCTAAAATCATGGAGAACATGACAAATACGCAAATTTAATTATCAAATAATAATATAGATATTGAATGTTCTGTTCTAAAACTCAGACGCCCAGCCGCGTAGGCGTCCGCATAGGCGTTCGACGGTGGTGCACCGCCGCGGTTTTAGCCAAATCGTTACAATAAGTCGGATAAGCAATAAATCACTTAAAACCCGACTAATCGCCGCCTAATTGTCCAGAAATCGGACAAAAAGACCAATTTGAACAGTAAAATTTTGGATTTTGAAGACAAATGTTTGGGCCATAAGACAGCCCATTTGCTTCAGTTGAGCTGGGATCTCCTCTATGTATTTATAGAAGACTTTGAGGCTCCTCTTCTAAGGAATTAGTCGTTGTGGGACAAATGCCACTGGTTTCTAATTTTTTATTTTCTGACTTGTGCTACTTAAAATAAAAGAAAAGTTGCATCAGAGTAGAATCAAACACCACACCTCTTACTGCAACAATTGCTAAGCAAACCACTGAGCTATGTTGATTATTCGTTAAACATTCACATGTAATGGTATGTATACATATATTTATAATTTAAAACATATAAAAACTAATCCCCATGTATACCCCGCTTAATCCCCGATTTTTCGGTAACTCGCTAGGTCCAGAATTGCCGCTCGACTAGCGCTTAGCGTAGTTTCTAACAGGGATTGAATGTAAAATCCTAATAATAATTAATGAGGTTTTGTTGAAAATTCAACCTACGACATCAACTGATAAGTGCTCCTCCATTTACGTGAATTCGGTGGTACGTTGCAAGTTGCCAACTTATGTTTATAAATAGACCATATATTTACCAAGGTTTCGACACTTTTAAGCAAATACTTTTACAATTTATAGTTACAATACTGTCTTTATTTAAACCGAGGAGAAACAACAAATATATCACTACAAGAAAACATAATCTTAACGAGGTCGGTTTTCCTCGTGAGTTCGTCGTAAAAGAGGCTTTACGACGAATTAGCGAGGAACCACATTTGCTCGTTACTCATCTGTCGTAACACATATTTCCTCGCTAAACTTAGCAAGGAATATATTTCGTCGTAAAGACGAAGTAGATCATTTCGTCGTAAAGACCACGTCAATATTCCACGTAAGGAGGTCGCTATATTTCTTCGTAAATACCTCGAAACGAGTTCCTCGTAAACTACACGTAAATATCTTGAAAGTGTTTTCTCGCAAAATACACGTAACAACCATGAAAGGATTTCCTCGTAAAATACTCGTTTATCTTTCCTCGTTATTTCCTCGTAAATGTTTTCTCGTAAAATACT
>NC_027749.1:28552227-28562028 GCF_000695525.1 Brassica oleracea var. oleracea | reverse complement strand
TATGCATATACATCCACTTCCGCAACTCGTAAATAGTCACGGAGCCAGCCATTTTCTTTTCTTTCACGTTTTTTGTTGTTGGTGTGTTTAAAATGATGTTCAAATATCCATATTTATAGGAAATTTCGAATCTGGTAGTTGTAATTTTCCTATGAATTTACGACGAAAATTAATTAGGTGGCAAAAAAAAAACGTGTAACACCTACAAAGTTGGTGGATTCAAAATTTCTTCGCTAAATACACGTAAACTATTTCCTCGTAAATAACACGCAAAGTTTACGTCGTATTTACGAGGAAATAATTTTTCCTCGTAAAATACTCATCAAATTACATCCACTTTACGACGAAATTCTTTTGTCGTTACGTTACGAGGAAATAACGATGACTTTAGTTTTCCACGTAAGTTCCTCGTAAAATCGACGTAAATTTACGAGGATTGTTTTTTCTCGTTAAATTTTCTCGTTAAGCATGTGTTTTCTTGTAGTGTATACTTTCTTGTAGCTCAAGAAATAAAATCAATCCGAAAATGAAAAATATAACATGATCTTCTTTTTTTTGGACACATAACATGATTACAATATTATAAACACAAACAACTTAGGATATATTCAACCTCACCTTTAAATTTCCAAGATGGTAGAAGTTAAAATTTTCAAATATATACGTACGTAACATTATAACTCGTTTTTGACGAAATTGGTTAAGACCATTTTTGATAAGATTCCGGGCGAAGACGTTCGTCAGAATAATTGAATGTTTGACACTATAGTGTATTTGTATGTCAAAATCGGAGTTGGTTTGAATGAGAAATGAAGGTTGAAAGTGAATGATATAGAAAGTATAAAAACTAAGCAAATGTATCACTTTGGGTATGTGGGTTTGAATGTTGATTTAATTGATTAATTGGACTTTATGTCAATTAATCTATTTAAAATCATATTCTTAAAATATTTTTTGTATTTACTTAAATGTAAAATATAAACCCAAAAAGTATATTGATGGATTTTGATTTGGTCAAAACCTCTTTATGACTTAAAAAAGAAACGTACAAGAGTTATGAATTATGACACTTAATTGGTATGTTTGTTGACTCCATAATGACAGCGCTTTCATTTTTCTGTATAAAAAGAAGCACTTGTGTTAACAACTTATTCGAAGCTAGAACATGAACAAGTGTAATTCTCCCACTTGAATATTTGATTCTTTATTTTTCGTGTCTTGTTTTCTTTTTTGAGTCTGAGAGTAAACACAAAACTAGTTTCGCCCGACTTCTGATAGAGTAACGCAAATCAGAAGATTTTTTATATTTGTATTTTAGGACTCACTACGTTAATGAACTGTCGCACTACGGGACGTATTTTGAATTCAGGAAAGAGATAATATCTCGCCTCTGCAGTTGTATCATCATTTTCTTAATATTTGGTATAATCTTATCAAATTTATTTTATTCAGTTCTCCGTAGTTTATATAATACGGTCATATAATTCTTAACTCAAAATATCTGTTTATTATTTTTTACTAACCGAACTGATTATTGTAAAAGTTTGTTTTATAAGAACAGGCTGATCGATATTTAGTAAAAGATGCTGGAATCAGATAGGCCCTAATACTTTTCAGTGTCAGCTTGAAATTTTCATTCATCGCTTACATTTCTATTTTGCAGGAACTGCTGAATTTTTTTTTTAAAATAATTGTTTTTGCATATCCGTGCTTTGTCTTGTGATTTTATTGGTGATTAGTTGTTTCGGCTCTTCCTTGGATAGCATAATTCATTCGTATTGATAACTGATTAGCTTTTAGTCAATACTGGTTTGCTGCATCCTTGTCTTTTCATTGGTCGTAAACCGCATCAACGATCGTTGCTATGTGTTTTTTTGTCTTGTTGTCATATTTGATTAACCGGATTAAAATATTAGACTTGATTCCTTGCAATCATTCAGACGTTTGTACACATTTGCGTAAGTTTTTTGTATTAAAATTTTTCTAGCTCATAACAATGATTAGAATAAAGCGTTATTTTTCCATGCATTGACTTGTTTGCTTTAAATATCAATAATATCTAACGTTTTGACTTCTGGTTTCAGTTTTTCTTTTTGGAATAACCATGAAAGCAGAAAAATATTGAAGATTTATGTATGGTGAAATAAGAAAATGTTATAAACACTTTGGTTCTTAAGGGATCATGTTTTATAAATGAAAATTGGATTTGTGAGTCGACGCCCCCAATTAAGTTTGGGAGAGGTCTGCCACATATAAATCATTTGCCATAAGAAATAAAATGTTTGTTGATATTGATCAAAATATTTATATTTCGTCAATGCTTAAATGCAAGTTGTAAAAAGATTTACCATGCAAAACCAATGAGAATTCTCAAACCAATGTGACTGAAACTGACATGTATATGTAGTTTCTAAAGTCAATATGGTTGAGAATAACCATATAAAATGGTGGTTTTTATGGCACAAATAATATCGTGTAATGCTATGTATATTTGCTAAAAAAAAAGAAATGTAAATTATGTTTTTTGGAAAAATCCAAAACATACAAGTTGGATTTATTAATCAACTTGAGAGAACTATGAAAATAGTTGTATGTAAAATATGAATTTCTAAGATTGAAATACATTTATTAAGAAAAATGTAATAATTTTCGAAATTTATTTTTCTTCATTTAAATCTAAAGGAGTTGTAGATTAACTTTCTAAACTCTTAAGAGATGTTAAATGTAAATATGCATGTTTTTGAGCTATCTGTAAATTCGTTGGCAAGATGCCAAATGAACTTAGTGATAATTATCACAGTATGGTTTTAAAAAAAAACTAGTGTCATGCACTCAATTTTGTGTACAATGATTAATTGTATCTTGAAAGAAAAAGATGACAAAAATCATTAAACAATTGATCTCAACTAATCTCAAGAGATTATGTTCATTATGATGACAACCTAGGATCCTTATATTAAAGGTGTGTCATGAGATCATATTGTTATATCTAGGCCTGGGCATTTTAACCTAGACCCGAAGACCCGAACCGGAACCGACCCAAAAATACCCGACCCGGAACCGGACCGAAAATTTACAAGTACCTTATGGGTCTAAATATTTTTTACCCGAAAGAACCGGAACCGAAAAGGAACCGACCCTAATAGATCCAAACCCAAAAAGAACCGACCCGAATAGACCCGACCCGATAAGAACCGATTTGTACCCAACTTAAAAACATGTATATCTAAAACTATGATGTTTTTGTGTTCTATTTTATATATATTATTTTATGATTTAGTTGAAATATCTTTTGCGGGTATTTTATGGGTATTTTAATTATAGACCCGAACCAACCCGGACCCGAGAAGAACCGACCCGAACCAAAAATTTCTAAGTACCTATTGGGTCTAAATATTTAGGACCCGAAAAGACCCGGACCCGAAAGGAACCGGCCCGAACCCGACCCGAAGACCCGAACGCCCAGACCTAGTTATATCATCAAGAGGAATGGGTGTTTAGCCTATGAATTAAGATGAGGTTTCGCGGTAACTCTACCTAACTGACTGGAGATCCCAAGAAATAAGTTCAAGGAGACAACTAAGTGAAACTAAATCTGCCCAAAGCACTGTAAGACTTCGGTCTATACCCTGTTCCTAATATGATTAAACAGTGCTACATGTAAGGAATAGATGATAAGCATTTGCTTTTAATGATTTGTGTCCATTGTTTTGTTATATGAATGGAGTAGTACATGATACTCCTCTAAACAAAACTAATGGCAAATCACCTTGTGAGTGTGAAATGGGGCCGTTTCTCGGAGAATGAAGGAAATGCTATATTCTCCAAGTTCACTCATGATTACCAATAATGTTTACGGCCAAAATGAACACAATAGAGAAATTAGTTTTGTGAGAGAATGAAGTTGTGTTATAGCTATTGTCTCGGTTTACACCAAAGTCCGGGGGGGTCAAGACATCATAGCCACCTCCTGTTCGAGTAAATCCGATAGCTATTAACAATGACTGGTTCAAGGCTGAAAAATTGCTACCAACTCATCATGCAGTGGATTTCTCGCTCGTACTCTCAAAAGTTTTTTTTCTTTCTTGAGTCATGTGTATAGATTCATTTCTATTCATGTGGGGGATTGTTGTAACTCGTTTTTGACGAAATGGTTTAAGACCATTTTGATAAGATTCCAGGCGAAGACGTTCGTTGGAATAACTGAATGTTTGACACTATAGTGTATTCGTATGTCAAAATCGGAGTTGATTTGAATGAGAATTGGAGGTTGAAAGTGAATGATATAAAAAGCTTTTAAAGCTTTGAATTTGGCTAAGTATAAAAACTATGCAAATGTATCACTTTGGGTATGTTGGTTTGAATGTTGATTTAATTGATTAATTGGACTTTATGTCAATTAATCTATTTAAAATCATATTCTTAAAATATTTTTTTGTATTTAATTAAATGTAAAATATAAACCCAAAAAGTATATTGATGGATTTTGATTTGGTCAAAACCTCTTTTTGACTTAAAAAAGAAACGTACAAGAGTTATGAATTATGACATTCAAATTTCATTATGACACTTAATTGGTACGTTCGTTGACTCCATAATGACAGTGCTTTCATTTTTCTGTATAAAAGGAAGCACTTGTGTTAACAACTTATTCGAAGCTAGAACATGAACAAGTGTAATTCTCCCACTTGAATATTTGATTCTTTATTTTTTTGTGTCTTCTATTCTTTTCTTTTTTGAGTTTTTTTAGTCTGAGAGTACACATAAAACTAGTTTCGCCAGGTTTCTGATAGAGTGACGCAAATCAGAAGATTTTTTGCAGTCGTATCTTTGGACTCATTACGTTATCGAATCCTCGCACTACGAGACGTATTTTGAGTTACGGAAAAAGATAATATATTGTCTCTGCAGTTGTATCATTCTTTAATTAATCTTCGGTATAATCTTACCAAATTTATTCTTTACAATATTCAATTTTCCGTAGTTTATATAATACGGTCATATCATTATCAACTATCAGAATCGTGTTATATATATAAATTATAGATATACATATATGATATACCCTCATATTATGGCATGTCTAATGGTACGTCCACGTACTTATCACATGGGCCATGCACTCATTCCATTTGATCAACTCACACATGGAGCCACCACTCTCAATTTTAATCATAGACTTTCATGTATATTTTTTAATGTTAACACGTAATTGACAAATAAAGTTACGCGGAATTAACTATAAAGATAAATAAAATATAATATATCATGGTACGTGGACGATCTATTTTTCTGTAATAGCTATCGTATAGATGTAATAACTATCATATAGCATATCACCACCAAACTACGACTTCGTACCAGATCTCCCCAAAATAAAAATTGTAGACTTATTTCTCTCCGAACTGATAGTTTGGAACTGAATTACCCATAGATCAATGATTTTAATTGGTTTACTTGTTTTAATCGGTTTACTCTTTACCAAATAATTTTAAATCAACTAAACCCAACAAAAAAACAATTTTAAATATATTTTCTTATCAAAAATAAAAATTCGTATTCTTCACATGCCTTTCTTCTTCCAAAACAGATCATCATCTTCGTCATGAAAGGATATCCGCCCAAACTTTTCTTTTGAGACAGGTAAGAAAAAACAAAATCAGTGTGGCGAAGGTCAGTGTTGTTTACTATGTAGGAGAAGAAAGGTTTAAGAAAAATAATAACTTTTTAAAAAGAAAATATATATTGAAAAAGTAAAATTTTGTTTGGTTTAACTGATTTAAAATTATTTGGTTAAGAATAAACCAATTTATACAAGTAAACCGATTAAAATCATCATGAGTCTATAGATAATTAAGTTCCAAACTATCAATTTGGAGAGAAATAAATCTACAACTTTTATTTCGTGGACATCTAAGATGATGTCATAGTTATGAATATCTGATGCTATATAATAGTTATTGCGTGGAAATAGATAGTTATTATGTACACTACCTAGCTTACGGATAATACATAAACCAAGCAGCAATAATATTCCTTCTTTTTCCATCAATAATATTCCTTCTTAATGAATAAAAAATTCCGATTTTGTTATAGATCTTATGATTAAAACCATCACCGACCTAACTATCTTTTGCAAGTTATAAATTTGATAAGTCTTTTGTAACAAAAAGTTATAATATGATAAGGAGATGAGAATACAATAAGTTATTGTTGCATTAATCGGAAATTAGATTTAAATTTTGATTACGTAAAAACAAATGAAACTTAAGGGCAACCAAATAACTGGTTTTCAAAGTTATGCTGTACACAAATCTGTTTACTTAAAATGATATGATTAGATTAAAATAAAATGTGAATTAGTTTAGTAAAAACAATGATGATCTAAAATGTTTCCCTTAAAAAGGTTTTCGTTGAGGATGTAACTAAGCCCTGCGTGGAACAATACAAGCCTTGAAGTGTTGTGTCTTGTGTAGCATTTTTGTCTTCCTCTTGTTCTTTGGAGGTTTTAGACAGAAATTTATATCATTTGCATATAAACCTTGACGTAATGTGTAATGTGTAACACCCCTATTTTCCGAAATAACTTAAATAAATAAAAAATCTGAAATTTCCATTTATTACTTCTCAAAAGTCAACTTCAAAGTTGTAAATCAAAATAACATAATAAATCTCGTAAATATCGATAAAAGCATAAAAACCATAAGTCAAAAAAAGAAAGAAATAAAACTCCCAAAGCACCAGTCCGATAGCAATCACTCATGCTCGTCAGTCTCACCTGAAAGGGGAAAGAAAGGAGGGGTGAGTAACAGGGGAGTTACTCCGTGAGGGATGAGATGTTAAACCGCAAACCACTGACTCAGTACATAGCACTACGACCATGTAGGCCTAGCCCTAGCATGAACCAAACACAGTGTCTAATACACCACATAAAACATCCAGTGCGCTGATAGTACATGCTACTCTATGCATCCCGCATTTCTTCATAAGGATATATGTATATCTCCCGGCGTACAGTAGTCCATCTCTGTACTCCCAGAATCTGCGCGTCGGTGACTGATACAAACGTCTTTGTACCCCCGCAATCTCACTGCTCGTCGGCGGCTTACACAAACGTCTTTGTGCACCCGCAATCCACACAAACGGACTTATATATTTATATACATATATATAGCAGTTTTAACATCACTCAATTCATTCAACCGTTCAATCATCTATTATCCTATTTTCGATTTAACAATCAATAACAATAATAAACAAACAAGACTTTCAAACAGACTCGATTCACAGAGACGGATCATGTTTCGAAACTAGACTTTCCATAATAGTAGTACTAAACTAGCTCGGGATTTAATGAAATAGCCCTCACCTTAGTCAAAACTGGAGATGGAACGGATATTCTTGAGAAATAATAAACCTTATCCAAAAAGCCTTGGTCTAAGCTTTATAAAGAATTACTTGTTGAATAAACCACACCTAAATTCCACGCTTCCTTCCTACGCATGAAAATTAAGGTTATCATATATATTTCTTGCAACACAAGAAACAAGAATAATGCTACTTAATCTCACGGCTTAAGCTTCTCGGTACCTCACGGTTCAAGATGGTGGTGATCAACGCTTAACTGAAAGTGGGGGACCAAGCTTGAGGATCAAGAAAGAGTTAGAGCTTACCAAGATCCCACGTCTCTCTTTGGTTATAGAGACGTCACAATCGCCGACAACAAGGTAACGTCTCCGGTGGTCGGCAAAACGTTGCGGTGCAGATCAGTGATTGGTCACGCATTGAGATGGTGGCTACGGCTCCGGCTTTACTTGCGATCTCTCACTTGACTTTTCTCACGGTTTGATGAAGATGATGGCGGTGGTGTTGATACGGCACTAACGAAGTGATTCTCCGGTAACCACGTCTTCTCTGGAGTGCATCTCTTTATGATGGAGATTAGATGAGAAGAGAAGAAACAACTAGGAATGGAGATTAGGTGGTGACTGTTTGATCCAAAAATGATTTTTATGCTTAAATGTTTGTTGAATCAATACAATAAAAGAATCTAAAAATAAAAGATTAGATTCTTGAGGTTTAGGAAAAATCTTGAAGAATTAAATGAGAAATGAACATCAAAAAGAATTTATAGATCGAAGATTGTATTAAAAGAGCGATCAAGTAAATCTAAATATATAAATTCTTTGTAAGAACTGTTTAATGTGTAAAATGGGAGAAGGGATCCATTGCTAAAGAGATGTGTCTCTTTATTTATACAAGGAAAAAGTTAGGGCATCATAATAAAATGGGTCTAGCTCATTGTCTAATGGGTCTTGAGGGAGGATGTAAATCCACCCCCAACAGTAAGTCCCCCCAAGTTCGTTGAGAGAGATAAAATCGATCTCTGCAAAGTTTACGAATAGGGTTTATTAGACAATGAACTAGACACACTCATGTCTATGAAGATTTAGGCGAGTTTATTTCGAACTTGTGCCTAGTAAAAAGCAAGTTTGCTTAAACTCGTGCTTAGCGAAAGACGAGTTTCCTTGACTCATGCTAAGACAGAGGCGAGTTTACTGAGAACTCGTGCCTAGTGGAAGGAGAGCTTCTGTAAACTCACGCCTAGCCAAAAATAAGTTTTTGTAAACTCGTGTCTAACAATAAGCGAGTCGACCGCAAACTCGTGCCTAATAAAAAGCAAGTTTAATTTAAACTTGTGCCTAAAATACACGTTTACCGAACTATTGTCGACCCGAAGTCTCGTGTTGAGATCGTGTGTGCCGAGCAAGTTGTTGGCTTGTGTGTTCGTCAGGCTATGATGATGTTGAGAAACGTGCTGGTCTGTGTCTCTTGTACTGCTTCCGGCGAGCTCGTAGCTAAGAGCCCTCTTTCGAAGCATGAATCGTTTGTTGATTCTTTTTCTCTTTGGCTCAACGATCTCTGGTTCACAAAAGTGTGGTCATGATCAGATCAATATAAACCAAAAAGAAACAAGTGACTTTTGCATAATGTACGGACATGATAATTGCTAACTAGTTATACTAAAGGCCATCAACAATAACATAAATCATGACACAGCTATGATGAGAGCGTGACATATGTATAATATAACTTTAGAGTTTTTTTTTTTTAATAATAAACCACAGCTATAATGTTCACCATGACACATATGTATAATATAAAGGTGATTAATGCACGTGATGATTCAGTTAAAGGGCTTATCTTTGCGGTGAAGAAATGGTTGGGCCTTTCTTTATTTCCTTCTCACTGTAAGAAACAGAAGCAGCTCAAGAATTTGCTGAGTTTTGCTGAGTTACAGGGAGCAACTAGTGGTGGCTTCTCGGGATCTTGTTGCCAAGGATACAAGAAGTATCAGACTCTTCTCATCTCCAGTTGCCGAGATCTTCATTGATCGTCACAAGAGTGATCACATGAGCTCTGGGAACTATATAAGACTCTCAACTACAAGAACTTGGCACTACAAGAAAACAGCGACATACTCAGGGAAAAAATCGTCGGTATGTCGTCGGAATAACGTTATTCTGACGACATACCGACGAAACAAGTCCTCGGAAATAACTCTTCGGAAATTCATTTTTCCTCGGAAATCCCTCGGAATTTTCCGACGGAATTCCGAGGAAATTCCGAGGACCACATGTACGTCAGAAAGCTCCTCGGAATATACCGAGGGAGAGCTTCCTCGGGATATTTCGATGGATTTTCCGATGGTCCAATCCTTGGAAGTTCCGACGAAATGTTCCTCGGAATTTTCATCGGGAATTTCCGAGGAAATGAACCCTCGGAAAATTCCGTGGAACA
>NC_027749.1:28551979-28552211 GCF_000695525.1 Brassica oleracea var. oleracea | reverse complement strand
TAAATTTCCGAGGAAACTCCGAGGACCACCAGTTCGTCGGAAAGGTCCTCGGAATATACCGAGGGAGAACTTCCTCGGGATATTTCGATGGATTTTCCGATGGTCCAATCCTTGGAAGTTCCGACGAAATGTTCCTCGGAACTTTCATCGGAAGATTCCGACGGATCCCGTTCCTCGGAATTTAAAAAAAATTAATTTTTTTTTAAAAAATAAAATTTTTGAAATTTAAATT
>NC_027749.1:28549176-28549774 GCF_000695525.1 Brassica oleracea var. oleracea | reverse complement strand
AAATTTCAAAACTTAAATAATTGAAGAAAAAGCGGCTGAACTTACCATGCGATCTCCCAGAGAGGCAATAGATTGAGCACCCAAGTTATGCTTGAAGATGTCCTTCCCTTTACGGTCACTCCTGCGATTGGTGGAGTTGGTGGAAGAAGTTTCTTTCGTCTCTTCCTTATCCCAATGCGCACATAACTCCGTCCAGACCGTGTTGTTTATCGATTTTGGGACCTTTTAATAAAAAAAAAGAAAGTAGTTTAATAAAACAAAAAATAGTTTAATAAATTAAAAAAATATTTAATAAATTAAAAACAAACCTTGTTGATTTCCCACTTCTTCTTCCACTCGTGGATCTGCTTCTCATAGTTGTTCCATAACTTTATGGACGAATTGGTGATAGATAAAGAGCGTCTCATCGGAATTCGAGTTGAATTCTTGCTGAAAAAAAAACACAATATAATCAGTAGAAAATATATATTAAAGATTAAAAATATAAGTAAAAAATTAGAATACTTACCGCAAACTGACGAAACCACAGATGCTGCTTGTCGGTAGGGAAGTCAGTGAAAGTCGGATGTCCCTTGTCGAGGGCCGAGTACATCATACG
>NC_027749.1:28548003-28548828 GCF_000695525.1 Brassica oleracea var. oleracea | reverse complement strand
AATTTTTGACTTCATAATCAGTCTAAGACACTTAATAAGGGTTATATAAGTGTTATTCAAACCGCAAAACGTTGTTTTCGATTTAAAAACCCTATTTCCTTGGAATTTCCTCGGAAAATTCCGAGAGAATTCCGAGGAAAACCTTATCTTCCTCGAAATTCCGTCGGAATATTCTGTAAAAAAAAAAAAAATCGATGCTAGTATGTTTCCGACTCATCATCACCAGATGAATCTGAATCTGGATCTTGGTGAAACTCTCCAATCACTGGTTCATCCTCTACGTGAACGACGGCTTCCTCTCCGAAGTCGGTTAAATCGACAACAAGGCCAACTCCAGCTAAATCTTCTACTGCACTTAAGTTGCCGGATGTGCTTGGTTGTAGTGGGTCTTCCAGCTCAGAACTTCCCTGAACTCGGCCTCTCGGGTTGAGTCTCGTAACAGTAACCCATGGATCATCTCTGTTCCTTACCCGGAGGTACTTGATATAACAAACCTGTAACATTTAAAAAATTATTTAATTTGTAAATAAGTGTTATTAATACACATGATGATGAATCATTATGAATAATTGATATATGTATATTTAATTACCTGATCGGCATGAGAAGCAAGAATGAAAAGATCATAATATTGCAACTTTCGCCTCGAATGTACTGATGTAACACCAAATGCATCTGTTCTCACACCTCGATCTGGAGTGTTGTCGTACCAATCACAATAGAAAACAGTACAGTGCAATCCAACCATGCCCGGATACTTGATTTCCATAATCTCCTGTATGTTTCCGTAGTATACATCATCTCCAGATGCAGAACAAACGCCAG
>NC_027749.1:28546461-28546664 GCF_000695525.1 Brassica oleracea var. oleracea | reverse complement strand
AATAATGTAATTAATTAAGATTTAAATTTCAACTTGTTAAAATAAAAATTTGTAAGCTAATTTATTTACCTCTCATATTGAAGAACATCTTCGCAGTTGGTGAGCAAAAAAAGTTTGCAAATTACTGCGCTCCTGCTCAGTAAGTCGACGGTCCTTTCGGTTTCCGCTAAGTCGTCCAACGTCTGTGAAAATGTCTGGAACCG
>NC_027749.1:28507102-28546361 GCF_000695525.1 Brassica oleracea var. oleracea | reverse complement strand
GGCCGTAGGGAGGATATTTTGTTCCTGATTTGGTGATCAATCTGCTTGATCAGGGAGTCCATCGAGCGGAAAGTGTTTCTATGAAGTCTTGAGTTTCTCTCAGTCCAGAGAGAATAGACTGAAGCCTGCCAGCACCAGAGGGCGAGTTGAGTAGACAAGCTTTTGGCTGGGGGAGTCTGCATGCTGAGAAGAGAGGCGGTCTAGTCACCTGTAGGTTGCAGGGAGCATCGAGCCGCAGTAGAACTCCAGACCCCAAAACTAAAAGGACAAGAGAATAGTAGGTGATCTCTACTTTCGGAGGCTGAGTTACAGAGGAGACAAGTTGGTGGCGTTTGAATTCCCCAGCTGATGAGCCTATCTCTTGTAGGACATCTGTTCAATACGAAAAGCCAAGTGAGGAAACAATGTCGAGGAATGCCTCTCTTGATCCAAACTGCAGAGAACCAATTAACTCTAGGTAGAGTGCCTCTCAACTCCTGATAGACCTGACTGCTTCTATAATTATCCGATGAGTTGTTTCCAATCTGCCATTCATATTGATCTTCATGTTCCTGGAGTTCTATAGTAGTTAGGAAAGATGCGACCTCTACCTGATTTTCTGATCTTGCAGGAGGAAGAGCCCAACCGTTGCTACTATGAAGCGAAGCTAAAGAAGCCTTCCATGGGATTCCAAGATGTGAGGTCGCAGTTGCAAAGAGGTAGTTAGTCAGCTTCCCATAGGGGGACCAGTTGTCTGTCCAGAACTGAGTTCATGTTCCATTGCCCACACGCAGATGAATCCAAGGGTAAATTGTGTCTCCCATCTTCAACAATTTTCTAGCCATCCAGGACATTGATTGGTTTGGTTTCATTGTCCAGAAGTTACTGATATCATCTTTTAATATTTCAGTTCGGAACCAAGCAACCCAGATGGAGCCTTGTCTGAAGAACAGAAGCCAAATAAACTTTAAGCAAGCTGCCTTGTTCCAGGAGAGAAGGTCACGAATTCCTAAACCTCCTGATTCCTTAGGCTTCGTTACTTCCGACCATGCGACTCTTGCTAAATGGTGACCTTCCAAATTACCTTTCCACAGGAAGTACCCACAAAGGGAATTGATTCGCGCTACACAACCTTCTGGAAGGATGAAAGCAGAGGACCAGAAGGTGGTGATTCCAGCAATAACCGTCTTGATGAGGAGTAGCCTACCAACAAAAGAGAGAGTTTTCACACTCCAAGAGGTAAATCTACTCTTCACCTGTTGAATGAGAGGTTCACAGTTTTGTAGAGAGAGCTTCTTAGTGCAGAGGGGAACACCTAGGTAGCGGATAGGTAAACAACCCGCATGCATTCCTGTAGAGGCTTGAATAGCTTCCACCTCTGGAGCCAAAAGACCCGATGAAAAGAAACATGATTTCTGCATACTCACTGCTAGTCCAGACCGTAGCTCAAATTCTTTCAGAATCTGCAAAACCCTTTGTAGTGAAGCTAGGGAACCATCTAGGAATATCAGGAGATCGTCAGCAAAACAGAGGTGGGTTAGTTTAGTTCGAGAACACTGGTGATGATAGGAGAAGGAGCCTTCAGCCGCCTCTTTGTTTAGCCTTTGGGATAGGCAGTTCATTACTATAACAAAAAGATATGGAGAGAGTGGGTCCCCTTGCCTTAATCCTCGTTTGCCTTTGAAGTAACCATTGACACACCCATTATAGGCTACCATATAGGAGGGCGTGCAAATACAGACCTTTAGCCAAGTGAGAAGTAGTTCAGGAAGCTCCATTGCTCTGAGGTAGTTGAGTAGGAAGTCCCATGAGAGAGTGTCAAATGCCTTTGAAATGTCTACTTTCATTGTTATTCTCCTTGCACGTTTGTTTTTGTGGTAACCGTTTACCAATTCTGCTGCTAGGGTGGTGTTCTCAACGAGAAGCCTGTCCTTTAAAAAAGCGGTTTGATTTGGAACGATGAGATCCACAAGAATAGGTTTCAGCCGTGACACCAGAAGACGAGAGATGACTTTGTAGATCGTGTTGAGGCAAGCTATCGGTCGAAACTCAGTAATTCTCAATGCTTCCGGGAATTTAGGGACCAGAGTAAGGATTGTGGAATTTGCAGTTGCAGGCAGGAAGCAGTGCGAGAAGAAGTGCTTGACAGAAACAATGACTTCTTCTCCCAAGATGTCCCACGAGGCTTTGAAAAAAGCAGAGGTAAGGCCGTCTGGACCTGAAGCTTTGTTAGGATTGAGTTTGAAAAACAGCTTTCTAATCTCTTCACCTGTTGGAATCACAGTCATGTTCTGGAGAAGAGCAGGTGCAACTCTGAAGTGAGATAGAGCATTGAACCAGTCAGGGTTCAAGCACAAAGAGTTTGTTGCTTGAGAGCGTTGGCCTAAGATGGAGAAGAAGTGGTTACCCGCATGGTCTCTCATTGCTATTGGATCAGAGATAACTTCTCCTGAGAGAAGGATGAACGATCTTATTGCGTTGTAGCTTGCTCTAGTTTGACAGATTCGGAAGAAGTACGTGGTATTTATATCCCCCTCTACCAGCCAGTTGATGCATGATTTCTGTCTGAAGAAGCATTCTTCAATTTCCCTTAAGAAAGACCACCTAGTATGGAGATCACGTTCTATTTGGAAGGTCTGCGCGGAGGGATTTTGCAGTGATTCAACCTGCGCAAGTTACAACAAACAGTTAGTCTCTAACACTCTTTTCTGAATATTAGAATAATTTTGTTTGTTTAGTGCTCTCAGATCCTTTTTTATGCATTTCAGCTTCCAACATAGGCTAGTGAGATTTGCTGCAGAGCTTCCGGCCCCATCCCACGCCAGATAGACCACTTGGAGAAAGGTCGGGTGTTTAGTCAAGTAGTTCAGAAATCTAAAAGGTTGGGTTCCTACTTTAGGGAGTTGAAATGCAAGGCCAGTAAGGCACGGAGAATGGTCAGAGGGCAAGAGAAGGAGGAAGGAGGTGAAAGCATTAGGGAAGATGGAGAGGATGTGGTTGTTTATGAGTAAACGATCTAGTTTCTTAGCTATGGGGAGACAGGGTAGGAATTGGTCTATGTGTGAAGAGGTCCATTGAATCTGAGGTTGAAAACACCTAGTTGCTGAAGACTATCTCTGAATTCAGCCATTGGAGTAGTTATGTAGTTCAGAAGATGACTGGAATGTTCAAAGTGGTGTATATATATGTTATTAGGCATGAATTATCTCATTCATGACTAATAACATATATATTGAGAAGAAAAATTTAGAGCCGAGATCGCTAATTAATCTTTATGTAAGAAAATATAACTAATATATCCGATTATGGAATTACTACAAAACTCAAATAGAAAAAAACTCAAATAGAAAAAACTCAAATAGAAAGTAGGTATGGGTTTCTACGGGTGTCCATGTTTTGTGTTCCAAACTCCGAAGTTTTGCAATACATCAACATCAAATAACAACAAAGCATTTTAACATTAGGAAATATATGTACAAATCAATGCATGTATTGCACACAAAAAAAAGAAGTCAATGCATGTATGACTTTATGTAAGTTTTTAATAAGAAAACTCCATAAAAATATTTCATCTCAACTAACTTTTGTTAAGATCTATAATATTCATATTTTTGCTATCCAATTTAATATTCGACTAATCATGTTTGTTCATTTTAGTAAACTAGTTTTTCAAATAGTTTTTATTTTAATACTCAAACTATATTTATTTAAATCAAAATATTAATAAATTTCAGTCAAAATTTAAAAAAATCTATAAAATTTAAAATCAAATCTTAAAAAGTTTTTAATTAATTTAAGTTTTCTTTAAAAAGTAACTAAATATTTGATGAAATTCTAATTTATAGAAAACTTAATTCTGAATGAAAAATAAATTAGTTAAAGTTTCAGAAAAAAATATAATTTAAATTTAAAAATTAAATTAAAAATTTAAAGTTACCCATAATTTAGTTTATTTTATCTCGTCATAAAATAAAAATAAAATTAGATTTTTAAAGATTGTTTTGTACTTTGGATAATCATTGAATTTCGTTTGAAACTTAATGATATTTTGATTAAAATGTGCATAGTTTGAATATCAAAATGATAAAATTTTAAAAGTTAGTGTATTAAAATAAATAAAATGATTAGTTGAAGTATTAAACGAAAAAGCTTGTATATTAAAGAGTAGCAAAATTTAGTTGAGATACTTTATGAAAATTTCCATTTTAATAAATCCATGAATATTTAGAATAAGTATATTGCAGTCAAATATTAAATATTTCAGTTTATCTTTTGGTTTTCTAGTTTTCATTTACATGTTATTAAAATATTTTTTATATTTATTTATTTTGCAGCACTTAATCTGAAAATTTCTATACAAAATTTTAAAGATGTGAAGTATAATTAATCAAATCATAGTTTTTTTTTACTTGTGAAAATGTTACAGTCTTCATGCAATTATAGTAATATACAGTATATGAAAATCATAATAAACATACTTTTATACAAAACAATTATTGTTATGCGGTGTTTTTCTCTGTCTATTTTAGTTACAGTATAAAGATTATGTAGGTGTACAATTAGGGGTGGCACAGAGCGGATATACGTGATCCGCTCCGCTCCGTAGGGATAATTGATTTTTGATTCGATTCGATCTGTGATTTTTCAGATATCCAAAACACCGGATATCTGAAAAATCCTTATTTTTACCATATATCCGATTCAGTCCATAAAAATAAAATTACAATAAAAAGTTAAAAAATTAAAAAAAAGAAAAAAATCTGACATATAATATAATATTTCGTTACAAAACTTTTAAAAACTACATACTCTTAAAAAATTTAATAACTAAATAATTAATCTTGTGAATAAAAATATTAAAAAAACTTATATAGAGATATAAAATTATATAATATATATAATTATATACATATATATGTATATAGCAGATTGGATACCCGTTGTGAAAATATTAGTATTTGTGATTTGTTCCGTTGTTGACGGATGTTAAGTTTTAGTATTTGCTTTGATTCACTAAGTTAAGGATATCCGGATTTTTCATATCGAATCAAAACGAATAACGAATCAAATCAAAATTTACAAATATTTTTCTCACCCCTATAGTTACAATACAACAAGTGTTTCAGTTAAAAATAAAAAAAAATGTTTCAATTTTAAATTTTTTCACAGTTACGTGGGAATATTCAGTTTTGAAATATTTTTTATTATCTCTAAGCCTGTATATATGTTTTAAACAATGACATCTCAAATTATTTCTGAACCTGTTAAAAAAATATAAATAGTATATTTGAAGAAAAGATGGTATAGTTTTTAATTTTATTAGTTACATATATATATATATATATATATATAATTTTTAATTTGAAATTAAACCTTAAAGTTAGAAATATAATAAAAATTAAATGTTTTCATTTTAATTTACAGATTTTTTTTAAAAAAATTAAAATTTGAGATTGTGTTCGACCCTTCCACTTTTCCATAGTGTCTCTGATAAGAAACATATTGTACCCTGATTGCCCCCTGTCAATGGGGCTCCACGTCCTTTCTTTCGGCCGTAGGCTCTTACCACCTAGTCGACAGCCGTACGTTAGTTGTTCGAAAGTTAAAAAAATTTATTTACTAATTCTGCAATCAGCACGTGATCTTTTATGTTTTAGCTTCATTTAGATGAAACAAATAACTTTTCGATAAGTGACCCATTCTTTTCCAGCTCAAGCACGCTTCGCCATCTAACTTTTTCTTGATATATGATAGAAAAGAGAAATGCACTTTGGTGACATAGGTAGTTAAATTAATTCTTGTAAGTCTTTCAACATACACTACTACATATCACAAATCGAAATATTACAATTACCTCTTTCAGAATGCAACGTCCTCGTTGCTATTCAAGATCATCATCTATGTTAGTTTGAGTCCACACAAATACATGATTATACACTCATCTAAGTCCGATTCTGATACCACTTGTAACTCCCAGACCATCCCACTAGTGGGCTCCACGCCTGCTCTCTCGTTCCGTTAGGCCCACCACCGGTCGACGACAATGCTTTAATTTTTCAGAGGTTTGGAATTTTTTTACAGATCCTTCGGTCACTACATGATCTTTTTTCTTGCTTTGGTCTTATTCACACGAAATCGTGAACACTTAAGTTACCAATTCTTTCACTATTATAGTTCAAACACATTTAACTTTGAAATTCTTTTCCGATAACTAATCTGTCGAAAAGTGATTCACAACATCGTGTGAATGAGATCATAACACAAAAAAAAAAAAAATCATGTAATGGTGATAAGGTCACAGACTTTTGAAAAATCAACGCACCAACCTTTAACTGGATGGTGAAATCCATAGACCTAGGGTAAGCAGATATAGAGACCTAAGGACTAAGGAGCGTGGATTTGTTATTTGGTTTGTAATATTCGAATCGTTAATGGTTAAGTGATCACACCTCTTGTTGTCTTGGACCGAGCATAATGGACATATAAATTTATCCACTATATAGTGCACCGACCATGCCGCCTGTTATGTTACTGTTATGATACTATAGGTGGTTAGTTACAGCATTTGCGGTGTTTTAGGGTTACCGTGTACGAATTGTACTTTTTAATTATAGATCTAAGGGCTAAGCTTTATTTTATAAAACTATCAATTAAAGTAATTCAACAATATACTATATTATATGGATTTGAACTCCAATGTAATATAGTGACAACACTAATTAATACAAATCACTAGATGTGTATATATATATATTGGTTTGTAACATGTTAGAAACTCAGTTTTCTTACATCTTACTATTAAAATTTATAAATTAAGTTTTCAAGTTTTCAAATTTTCAAAATTTCAAAATTTCAAATTTAATAAAAACTAATTGTATTGATCACCATTTTACCATATCATTCACAATGTATAGGTTGAAATTAACGGATTTATTGCAATGTTTTACTTGATCTAAAAAAATTCCAGATTCTAGTATACCATCATGATCAATATATGTTAAGCCATTGATTCAAAGGCAAATTAAGTTACAAGAAGAGAGCAAACCTTGGTATATTTTTGCTAGAAGTCGCTTAACTAATCATATATTTAGGAATCTCGGAAGATATTAACGGCTGCAAATGCAAGCTCTTTGCTTTTCGCAAGGAAAAATTAATGCACGTAGTGAATGGATGGACGGGAAAATGGCTATTAAAAGGAGCGAAGGAAGTCTTAATCAAATCTATATTGCTAGCTCTTTCGACATATGTAATGTATAGCTTCTTGCTACCACTAGAGATATGTGAAAACCTCGCAAGTGCAATTGCACAATTCTGGTGGAGCTCAAATCCACCAAAGATTCACTGGACAAAATGGAAAAATCTATGTTTACAAAGAGAGGATGGCGGGATTGGTTTCCGTATGATCCATGAGTTCAGCCTGGTTTTGCTAGCAAAACAACTATGGAGACTAGTTTCGTACTCTGATTCGTTAGTGACTCGAGTTTTGAGGGGAAGATACTACAGAATGAGTTTGCCTTTACGAACAATATATGTAAACAGTCAATCCTATGTGTGGACTAGTATTTCAGCGGCACGAAAACTACTGCTATTGGGGACCATACAAAAGATACATTCTGGATATGAGGTCAAGGTGTGGGAGGACCCTTGGATCCTTACTGCACCATCTAGGCCGGTTTGTCCTTCTGGTCCAGTATTGCACCCGAACATGAGAGTTAGCGAACTTATTAATCAAAAATCGAAGGAATGGGATGTTGGAATACTGGAGGATTATGTTACCCCTGATGATATACCTCTCATAAGAAGTTTGACCATAAGCTCAACTCATCGCCGTGATACATTTTGCTAGAACTACACTAGGAATGGCCAGTACACAGTTAAATCTAGAACGGGTAGCTCGGAACTTATTGAGGACTGAGGAAGAGATGGAGGCACTGAAGCCCACTATAACCAAACTCCAAACCTTTGCTTGGAAAGTAAAAGCACCTCAGAAGATATGTCATCTTATGTGGCAACTGATAACATGTGGCAACTGATAACATGTGGTTGTAACGAAGAACCTGAACCGCCATAATATGAGATGCGATAAATATTACCCAAGATGTGGGGAATCACAAGAAATTGTTACTAATGCCATATTTGAATGCCCTACAGCTATGCAAGTGTGGTCCATATTTGGAAGGCTCGAAATGATAAATTCTTTAGAAGGATTGACAGAGATCCCTTGGAGCTAGTCCGATATGCAGAAAGTGAATGTCAAGTCTGGTTTAATGCAAATGAGATGGTCACCCCACTCCACAAGAGCACAATAGCGAGGAACTCCAGGTCATAAGTATGGATAATATATGTATGGTGGATGGTTCATGAACTTCCACAGAACAGTTCAGTGGTTGTGGTTTGGTTTGGAAGGATAGTCTTGGAAAGATTCAGTTCATGGGAACGCGGAACTTAAGGAGGCGAGAGACTGCTTTACATTCGAAAGTAGAAGCACTTCGATGTGCAATGGA
This sequence comes from Brassica oleracea var. oleracea, assembly GCF_000695525.1. Lineage (NCBI taxonomy): Eukaryota > Viridiplantae > Streptophyta > Magnoliopsida > Brassicales > Brassicaceae > Brassica > Brassica oleracea. Next base: position 28,537,878 of record NC_027749.1, on the reverse strand, counting down.
GAGCATGCTAAAACATTCGTCATGTGAGCACTTTGGAATAGATTGGAAGGATCTGATCGCGAAGTTAAAGGAGCCTTAAGCTTAGCCAAGTTTTGCAACAAAATCGGAGGCTATAAAGACGATGCATATATGTTTTCCAGACTTCAAGATATCTCATATCTCAAGGTCACATTATGGAATTTTGGATTCTTTAGCTAATATTGAGAGATCTTTTCATATAGAACTTTGTTACATTGGTTGTTCTATTCCGGTCTGATTACCAAGACCACCTCAAGTTTGAGTAGTAGAATAGTCGTTCATTGTCAAAAAAAAATTGTTTGAATAGACAATAAGAATTACAGTGACGCAATTAGGATTCTACTATATATTACTAATAAGTTATATATGTTGGTATGTAGGGATTCATCTACTTATAACATTCTTTTCTTCTCCTCCTCTTTTTTTTCCTCATCAATTTTCTTCTTTCTTTCTCATGATATCATTCATTGCCCCACTCCCCCCCTTCCTCCTCCCTTTAAATTAGGGGAATTGAGCTGTATAACCATCAAATAAATTATAATTCATTCTATGTCTAAATCCCTTAATACACCAATACACCATGCTCTTTTATATAATAATACTAATATGCCCTCTTACACAACCGGTAAAACCTGTTAAAAAAAACTAAATTAATAATACTTTCCTAACACACATACATCGTGGTCTTTGGAGAATCACATACCTTGTAGAACGTGAGTGGTTTCTTCCCCATTTTTGATCTACTGTGTAACCACCAAAACCATTTCTGGAGTAGCTTTGCATAGGAGTGATATCACTCAAATTACCCTAAGGAGTGAATTACTCTCTCAAATAAGAGGTTCAGTTGTAGTAGTTAGGGATCGAATCCACAGAGAGCTACGGAACCTAATAAATCTAATCATATTAGTTAAACTAGGTTATTTAATGATTTAAATGTAAACTTTCAGGTTTGTGAGCAAGTAATTGCTTGATTGATTGATTGAGGTTTTGGTACTTAAATGGAAATAGCTAGACTTAGGGTTTTTATTCAGGAAATCAAGATTATAATCCTACAGATGCCTAATATGTTGTATGCATGATATTATAGAGCTCAACACTAAATAACAAACCCTTAGGCTTTCGATTTCTAAGTTTGTCTATTGACCAGTGTCGATCGATTATTCTATAGGAATATCGATCGATACACTTGTTGAAACGTCGACCGATTATTCGATGGGAATATCAATCGACGCTCTTGGTCAAGCATTAATGCGCCGATTGAATATACTCACTAAGCTTCCTACATCAGTTCTCGCCTATTCTAGCAATCTTAGCTCAGTTAGGATGGATTCAGGGTGAGATGCAAGCTGTCTCTTATGTCTACAACTCCTAGGGCAAGTTCTACGTAGCTAATCTAGAAACATGCATTAATGACAATCCTAATGATGAATATCGCAACTTAGCAATCTATAGTTGAGGCTAATCCCTCATAACCTATTTAAGCCCTAAAATCTAACAAGGGAACTACTCAGACATGACCAAGCAATTGATAACAACGTTAAGGTATAAAAACTACATAGATAAATAAATAGATATCAATGGTGTTCCAATCACAAATCTCTTTAGATCTTCTCTCTGATCTACTAAAAATCCTAGAAAACCTTTGTTGTAAAATCAGTGAAACAAGAAAGCACATTTTACCTCTAACAGGTTGGCAAAGCTTATATAATTAGGCTAAAACTCGTCAGGAGTAATCTTGTAAATTGGTGAAGACTTGGGCCCTAAGTCGGTTGAGACCAAACGGGCTTTCTACGTGCTTCGCTGTCGATCGATGTCACGATGTGAACATTGATCAATTATTCCTCTTCAATGTCGACCGATGGTCGAGCTCGATGGTCATCTCGGGTGCTTACTCCAAATATCTCTAAAATCATCATTTTCCTCCAAGTCACTCCTGATCCTATATATATACTAAATAGACTCTATAATATAATAATTAGTAGTTAAAACACTTATAAACCATGGGTAAAAAAGGATCAAATCCATGGCTATCAACTCCCCTAGACTTACCCCTTTGTTTGTCCTCAAGCAAAACAAACAATTAGTCTCTCTGAAAGAAGTTTGAAAACAGCAGGGACTCACATAATCTTAAACTTAGAATCAACAACTTAGACATTTCGAGTCTCAGAAGCACACTATACCATATGTCCATATCCTAGTCTAGCAACCAATTTCATCTAGTCAACAACTTAGCAAATCATGTCTGACAATCCCCTCTACCAACCTCAGTTCTTACATAAATAAAGTGTAGGCTTTACCTTGGAGGTATCGATCACAGGATGCAAGGATGCTCAAACAAGTATCTGGACCTGCAGGTAAACAATAGTTTATATCCTCTCTCTCTCAGTCAAAGTCTTCTTATATTGCAAGATCATTGACTAAGATTGGACAGGCTTCCATGAATCAAGCTTTAATGGTTGTAGACACCAAATCCTGTTCAATTCTTTTTGACCTATATCCTAGGATTATTTGTGAAGCAAACCTTAATGGTTGTAGCCACCAAGTCTTGTTCTAATCCTTTACCTATAGAATTCTTATGAAGCAAGCCTGAATGGTTGTAACCACCATGTCCTGTTCGAATTCCTACCTAATAAATTTATAATATATATATATATATATATATATATATTTTTTGTTTTTGCATAACTATATCTATAATTTTATCCATATTTCGAAAATAGGGAGAGAGAGGGTGATAAATCTACACAAGGCTTTACCTTCCAGACGTGTTTGAAGAATCCGATCCCATGTATACCAGGCCCCAAGACAAGCAGAGTTGAGCTCAATTATGTTGGAGGTCAGCTTTGGTTCCTTCAAACACTCTTAGCAAGTGTAACATAGTTGACAGGTTGATCCACTTTGGTATCTTTAGTACTATCTGCAACTAGTAAGTCAAGAATGGTGTGGTTAGATAACAAGCAAAATCAATAAGTTCATCATCCCCTTCTTGACTCAATAAAAACTTTTTGAAAACATTTTAATAAGACTCATGAATAAATTACACTGTCCCTAGTGTATATTCAGTCAGAGTTATGGTGATAACTAAATCATAAGGACTCAATGTAACAAGTTAAAACGATATATCAGACCGGGATGAATGTCGATCGATGTAAAGGTGTTGATATCGGTCGCGGCAGGTGATGTTCTGTCGATCGATGTCGGCAGTGTTTCGTCGGTTGATACTCACGGCAATCGTCTACTCGGATCTCTTTTTTTTATGACCTGCAATAAATAAAAACCAACATAAATACTAGATTAATAAAAACCAATTAATTATTACCTAATAGTGAGTTGTCTCCCACTCAACGCTTTGTTATAGTCATTTAGCTTGACTTTGGAGGTGATTTGGCTAGTTTTGTTGAAAGCTAGAACTTGCTGGGAAACAAGTGTCCATCTCTTCTATGTGCTTGTTGAACCATGTACCAGTGAAGTCTCGCATTGCGTCATCTCCTCTGCGCCATTTTTCCTTCATTGTTGCAGTTGTGTTTTCTATCTTTTGCAATCTATCTCCAAGACTCTTAAGGTTTAACTGATGTCTCATAAGTGTTGTGTAAGTGCCAACTGAGATCTCCTCACCATGGTTGTGTGTATCAGACATATCTGATGTCACCTTTGGTACGAGCATGCCTCGGTTTGTAGCTTCTTCGACCGATATCTGTCTAGGAATGTCGGTCAATTTGTTGTTGCTTCTGTCAATCGATGCTGATGCTTCTGGTCAATGGGCGATGTATCCGTGAATCTCTACTATCTCCCTCTATATTGCTTCTATCTGAGAAGTCAAAGCACTCATGCTAAGGTCCATTCGGAAATAGATGTCATCACATCTCCTATCAATCCTCTCTTCTGTAGTTTCCAAAGTTCTGTAGATCTCTTCTATCAACTGATCAATCTCTACTTTGGTGTGAAAATCTGGTTGAGACTTCATCGGGTGTGAGTTCTTTGGGTCGTCGTCGATCGATGTTGATTCTTGTCTGTCGATCGATGCTGGTCGATGTTTATCGGCCGCATGCTGAATTTTAGCTATGTCTTGCCTCATCTCCTCTATGCATGTAGTCAACCAACTGATTCTATCATCCAGCGGATTGTAGACACCATCAAGCTTAATCTGTCTTTTCTTGGGCTCCACACACTCCATAGAACATCTCATTGATCTCGTCCTTGGTGTAGATCTCTAGTACCAGCTTGGTCTGTGTGAATGAGCTAGCATGTTTTGGAAGATATATGTAGTTGTGCTCATCTCTCGAAGCTCTTTCCATTAGCTTTCTGATATCATCCTTTGGACACATTGATGATGTGTCCATCCACATCTCTTGCATATCCCCGATCGTCTCTGTAGACTCCATACTCATCCTTCTCTTCCCAGTAGAATTTCCTAGTTCCGAAAAGGTCCAAGGCTCTTGTGCCAAATTCTGGACGTTTGTCGATCGATAGATGGACGTCAACGTCGATCAACGGTCGAGTAGGATGTCTATACTTCTGCTTGAAGTGATTGTCTATGCCACCAGCTGTGTCATAGAACTCTTTTGTAACCCTCTGCTGATGTGCTGGGACGGTGCATTGTTGTGCGAAGAGATTGTCTGCTCCATTAGCCATCTGAAGAATGTCTGCAATTTCCTCTCTGGATACTTGCAGTGCATGTCCATCTATTGCTCTTGCGTAGCCATCTGGGTCCCTGAAAATACCAAATTCATCTTGTGTTAGATACTGGTTGTCATAATTATGGTTTTTACTTACAGTGTATGGTGGTTTCGGACGGATGTCGATCGATGACGGAGGGTTTCTGTCGATTGACGGACGGTTGGCTCTGTCGGTATGGTGGCTGAAATGTGTTTTTCCCCAGTAGCTTCTGCTCGGTATTGTTCTGTTTCATCACGTCTTTGCACGTTGAGAAGTTCCTCATATGTGAAACCTTCATGAGGTTCATCTACTCCTGGCTCGCATTCGTGATGGTGATCATTTTCCCAACTGCCAATCGAGTAGTCTCCTTCCGTACACGGTCGACTCCAGTGTCGATCGATGGGTAGTAGGCAATGTCGGTCGATGCTCATTTTCGGTTTGTCTGATGAGGATGAGTGTCGATCGATGTTGCGACTGATCTGTCGATCGATGGCGCATTCCTTTTCCAAGAGGAATGATGTAGAAGTTTGTCTTCCTCATCAAGAATGGCTCTGTACTCTGTAGCTCGTTCCTCTTCATAATCTTCATCATACTCCTCTGCATGCATGGTGTCTTTGGTGTGTGCTGCCATGGTGGGATTGTAGTAGTCGTTCTCCCTATCATTTGGACTATTGTCAACCGATTCTTCGTTGGGTGTGTCGGTCGATTACTAGTGGGCACTTTTGATCGATGTGGCTGTGTGAGTTTTGATCGACGCCAAGTATTCAGTCTCGTACTCAGCTCCACAGTGGCCTGCTGCGATGAGTTCTGGATCATCAATTCTTCTGAAGGACGTCTATGGCTTCTTGACTGGAATAGAATTGTAGTGGACATTAGGATCTATGAGCGTCAGGCACAACTGGTTGGTTTGCAAGTTGCACACTGCTCCTACTGTCGACAAGAAAGCTCTCCCAAGTAATAGAGAAGAGTTCCAGTTTAGCTTGATATCCAAGACATGGAAATCAACTGGAACTAGGGCATTACCAATCTGCACCCCTAGGTCTCTCACAATTCCTCCTGAGTTCCTTTGAGAACAATCCATAAAAGTGATTTTTTGGAAGGCTCCACCTGTAGACCCAGATGGTCTACCATAACCCTAGGTAGGATGCTGACTAATGCTCATGTGTGGCATAGTGCATGTGGGAATTCAATACCCTTCACCGTACATGGTATTGTAAATTGCCCAGGATCACTCTTCTTCTTCAGTGTAATCCTCTTCTTCATCTTTTCTCTAGCTTCGCAGAACATTCTCCTAATGTCTTCTTCAATCTCTCTGGTTTCTCTGAAGAACATCCACAATATGTGGGTAAAATAAGCTTCCTCGAATGGCTTTTCTAGAGGAATCCTGAAGACTCTCTTTTGGAAACTTTCTCTTTCCTTTTCATCAGCTCCCCTCTTCATATGTTTCGCTACTTTTTCTTTTCTTTTCCTCAGGGTTCTTCGCATAGGAACCCTATCAACTTCCATAGGATCTGCTGCATCATCTGATGGTACCCTGATGGCCTCTGGTGGGTTATCTGAAGGTTTGGGTTGTGGCCTGAGTGCATTGAGACGTGCAACGTCTATCATTGGCATATGCATTAGGTATGTAAGAGGTGCGCGTCGATCGATGGGTGCTGGAGTTTGTCGATCGATGGCGGTCTCTTTCTGTCGATCGACGACAGTATCAGAATGCCGATCGATTTTGACATAAACAGGGCTGGGCGGATGTGGGTGTCTTGCTGCGAACTCCTCGTGAGTCAGGATCCTCATGGCATTGCAAGATGCGGTCAACACCGTAGGTGTCATCGATCGATGCTCTGGAGAGGATGTCGATCAGTTTTGGATGACCTATGTCGACCGATGTTAAGAGTTCGGCATCGATTGACATCAATGCGATCCGCCGAAACTCATCAAGCTCTCTACTTCGAAATCTCCTTCTTGCAGCTTCTCCTTCTTCACCACTTGATAGAAATCATCATTTATGATGGCATTCACGTAGTGCTTCATCACATCATCCCCTACCCCTCGTGTTAAGGCTTCTTGCCTCTTAACAGCTTCTTCAGTCTGAACAACCTGCATCTCCAGCTTCTTCACATGAGTGCTCAAAGTCTCAAACTTTGTGTTCAGGTTGGTGTAGACAGAATAAATTTTCCCATTGAAGTCCTTCGTCATGCGCTACTGTTCCTCAAGAACTATGTCAAGCATCTCTTCAATCTTGCTCTCTTGAGTAGTTGGTGGTGGATTCTGGTAGTAGGAGTTTCCTTAACCCTTGTTGTTGCTGTGGGGTTTATGGTGCTGTGAACTCTGGTTGAAATTACCCCCTATTTCCATAGGAATTTCTGTTTTCACTCTGGTTTCCAGAACCTTGAAATCCAGTTCCACTGATAAAGTTCACATCTTCTTCTTCCTCTGCTCTGCCCTCTGTTTCTATAGCCTCTGCATCCTCAACTAAATAGACCTTCTTCCTGAGAAGCTTGTGAAAACTGTCCAGTTTTGCCTTCACTTCATCCATCTGGTCATTCCCAAGAATGGCTGCAGATCTCTTCCTTCAAAAATCAGTGTTCTTGGTGCTGCTGCTGGATGCGAAGTTCTCAATAACTTTCACAGCCTCCTATGGATTCCTGGTGTTGAAGTTCCCGTTGCTGGAAGCATCAAGAGCCATCTGATACTGCACCGCGATGCCTCTATAGAAAGTACTGAGCATTTGTACTTCATTGAATCCATGGTGTGGACAATCTCTCTGGTAAGACTTGAATCTGATCCAGGAGCTTCTGAATGATTCTGCAGGATCTTGAGTGAATGTAGCGATCTTGCTCCTCAAATCTTCAGCACGCGCCTCATCAAAGAAGTTGCATAGGAATACATTCTTGATGTCGCTCCAGGATGTGAGAGATCCTGGTGGTAACTGCTTAAGCCAATGCGAAGCATCTCCAGCAAGTGAGTACTTGAAGAGCTTGCATAAGAGGGAGTCTTCAGAGACTCCCTCGACTTTAATAGCAGAAATAAGATCCTTGAACCTCTCTAGATGGTCCGTAGGATGCTCGTGAGATAACCCATAGTAGGGTGTTTGTCCCACGAGTGTGTAGTACTGCGCCTTCAACTCGAAATTTCCCCTCTGAATAGTTGGAGGACGAATGGCTGATCTGTTGGTGTAGAATTGATCTGGACGGTTGTAATCGGCCAACGTTCTGGGTCGAGCAGCCTCATCTACAGGTATAGTAGTGCATGTAGTATAAGTATCAGACTCAGGGATTGCAGCCCCCTGAGCGTCTATCCTCTGACCTGCTGCATTATGCAGATGACCTTCCTGGTCATGCAGGTCTCCCCTCTCATCACGTACAAGTATTAAGGTCGCAACCATGTCTTGCAGTTCAGTATCGATCGATGTTCGGACTGAAGTATCGATCGGCGTCAGATGGAAGAAGAGTGTTTTCGGTCGATGGTGGCGAGCGAGTGTCGGTCGATGAGATTGGTGTCGGGGTCGACGGTGGTTGACGAGAATCGAGCGACAAACAAGTGTTGTTGTCGATCGATGAGGAATGTATTCCTTTGCTGATTGAGTGTTCCAAGCTTGCAGGATCTGATGAGAATAGCAGTTGAGTTTTCTTGTTACTTCTGGTACTGCTGGGCATGCACCTGAAAAGACAAGAAAAAAATTTTGTGTTAGAAAATGGTTTTGAGAAGAAACCTACATTAAATAAGATCAAATCTATAAGGCAATCAAAGCTCCCCGGCAACGGCGCCAAATTTGATATCACTCAAATTACCCTAATAAGTTAATTACTCTCACAAATAAGAGGTTCAGTTGTAGTACTTAAGGATCGAATCCACAGAAAGCTAGGGAACCTAATAAATCTTATTAGATTAGTTAAGCTAGTTTGTTTAATGATTTATATGTAAAGTTACAGGTTTATGAGCAAGTAATTGATCGATTGATTTATTGAGGTTTTGGTACTTAAATGGAAATAGTTAGACTTAGGGTTTTTATTCAGGAAATTAGGATTATAATCCTACAGATGCCTAATAAGTTGTATGTATGATATTATACAGCTCAACACTAAATAACAAACCCTTAGGCTTTCGCTTTCTAGGTTTGTCTATTGACCAATGTCGATCGATTATTCTATAGGAATATTGATCGATACACTTGTTGAAACGTCGACCGGTTATTTGATAGGAATATCGATCGACACTCTTGGTCAAGCATTAATGCGCAGATTGAATATGCTCACTAAGCTTCCTAGATCATCTCTCGCCTATTCTAGCAATCTTAGCTCAGTTAGGATGGATTCATAGTGAGATGCAAGCTATCGCTTATGTCTACAACTCCTAGGGCAAGTTCTAAGTAGCTAATCTAGAAACAGACTTTCCTAATGATGAATATCACAACTTAGCAATCTATAGTTGGGGCTAATCTCTCATAACCTATTTAAACCCTAAAATATAACACGAAAACTACTCAAACATGGCCAAGCAATTCATAACAGCAATAAGGTATAAAAACTGCATAGATAAATAGATAGATATCAATGGAGATCCAATCACAAATCTCTTTGGATCTTCTCTCCAATCTACAAAAAATCCTAGAAAACCTTTGCTTTAAAATCAGTTAAACAAGAAAGCACACTTTGCTTCTAAGACCATCTTCAATGTATTCCTCTATTTTTATCTCTAAAATAGAGTTCCTCTATAATAGAGATTTGTTTTACTCTAATGTATTTCTCTAAAATAGAGATCTCTACATATAGAGAAAAATATAGAGGAATGTTATTTCTTCCTCTATAAATAAAGGAAAAAATAGCAATCTCTATTTTAGAGGGAAAAATAGAGATGGGTTGGAGTGATTTTGCCTCTAAATGCTATTATAGAGATAGAAATAGAGGTGGATTGGATATGCTCTAACATGTTGGCAAAGCTTATATAATTAGGTTAAAACTCATTAGGGGTAATCTTGTAAATTGGTGAAGACTTGGGCTCTAAGTCGGCTGAGACCAAACGGGCTTTTTGCGAACTTCGCTGTCGATCGATGTCACGATGTGAACATCGATCAATTATTCCTCTTCAATGTCGACCGATGGTCGAGCTCGATGGTCATCTCGGGTGCTTACTCCAAATATTTCCAAAATGCTCCAAAATCATCACTTTCCTCCAAATCACTCATGATCCTATAAATATACTAAATAGACTCTATAATATAATAATTAGTAGTTAAAACACTTATAAACCATCGGTAAAAGTGGGTCAAATCCATGGTCTATCAAGGAGATGCCCACCTGCAACGGCCCGCTTGGCTATTGACGGGAAGCTTTGCAATCTAAAATCTATGGAGTCGCCGACAACATAAACGGTGCCGCCGCGTGGTTCGTCAACTCTTCATTCAATCACCGTAATCTCCTTGGTTTACTAGGCGGTTACATGTACTATTCCTACGGATGTCGCCAATTACACATATCTTTGTCGTAGTGAATGAGAAGATGAACATTTTTTGTAACATTGTGTTCTATTCTATTATATGTGTATGGAATAGAACTGTAAAACAATATGTATTATGAATGTTCTATTCATGTTATGTAATGTGAAATAGTCTGTTACTCTACTTAATGATCATGTATTGTTCAATTTGACGATTAATAAAGAAGGTATTATTTTGTTCACCAATATGTACTATATTATGTACTTTGTTCCATTCTATTTGGGTTTAGGTTTTATACTTGGGTTTAGGGTTTAGTGATTAAAATATAGAGTTTAGTATTTGGAAGGTGGGGTAGATGTTTGAGTTTAATGATCCTATCATGTATCGTTTCATTTGACGATTAATAAAGAGTGTTCTATTTTGTTCACCAATATGTACTATACTATGTATTTTATTCCATTCTATTTGGGTTATAGGGTGTATACTTGGATTTAGGATTTAGTGATTAGGATTTATGCTTTAGTATTTGAAAGATAGGGGTTAAGGTTTGGGTTTAGTGATAGCAGTTTAGGGTTTAGTATTCAAAAGTTAGGTCTGGAATTAGCATTTAGGAATTGTGTGTTGGGTTAGAGCCCTATACTATTCAAAAGTTAGGTCTGAATTTAGTTTAATATTACACGATATTATATAATATTTTCAGATTTTGATAATTGAGTTTATGGTTGATAATTAGGGTTTATATTGGTTTTAGTATTTTAAAGTTTGGTTTGGGTTTAGTATTTAAAAGTTGTGTATTGGGTTGATATTGAATGTATTCTTTATTGAAAAGTCTTATATATTATCTATTCATTTTACCGTCATTCAGTCCCGTGATTATAGTTTATATTTGGATTAGGGTTTAAGAATTATGATTTAGTGTTCAGTATTTAGGAGTTTAGATAGTGCTTAGTATTTAAGGATTATGGATGTGGTTTTAGTCCTTCTATACTACTTCGTGTGATAAGGAATATAACACTCAGTGCATACATATGTGGTCAATAAATATGTAACTTGGATGTCTCTTTTTTCTCTACTCCTGGCCATATATTATTTGCTATAATACTAGCCATATTTTTCTTTGTTTACGTCATCTCACTTTCTTCCTTTTCACCTGTTACTTGTACGAGAAAAGGTTAAAACCGGATAAAAAAAGACACAATTGTTAATTGCCTAATTATGTCAAAATCAGTGACCTGCACTTAATTATCTTCTCAAACTTAGCTATTTCGCAAATTCTCCCTTTAAATTTTGTATGTTTAAATTTTTATTTCAAAAGTTTGCTTTATAGTGTAGTACTAGTATCATTGTTAACCACATAATAGTGGTCTATTAGTAGGCGAGTTTTATAGGTTGCTAAATAATATAGTTTCAAATGCACTCCACTACACTCGATCATATGGCCACGTGGATATGGTTTTATTACTTTTGAATATACAAAAAGATGATCTACTCGTGAACTGCACCTCTCTTCGAAAACTAGTGTGGACCATTACATAGACCTCAAATATCTCTAGTTTGCATTATGCTGCTATTACTTTATATTTATAGCTTAAACCTTATAAGAAATTAATTGTCCAAAAACTATTTAGTCTTATTTCTAACACCTCATGGGTAATGTAGCAAAATTTCTAACCAATGTTTGTTGAAACCTGATCCAGGCATTGAACCGGATGCCTTACCGGGTCTTCGGGTACTGGGTCGATCACATGCGAACCGTGGGTAAATTAATTAATTAAATTAATTAAATAATAACATATTAACTATTAAAAATATAATACATATTTTATGTTTAAAGAATATTTAGAAAACACTTAAATTTTCTTATTTTTATTTTTATTTTCATTTAACATACAAAATATCAAAATATAATTCAGATTATTTAAATTTTTTTGTAACAAGTTAGACGTTATGACATCTAATAAAAAATATCAGTACTTGAAATCCATAAGTATTTAAATGATAAATGTGAATAATAAAATTAAACTTTAAATCCAAAAAAACAAAAGTTAATTATTAAACTGTAATAATAGATTATCGATAACAAAAATAAACTAATACCGACCAAATCACAACAACTAATTTTGGTTCTCTTTATCATCGTTCACTTCATTTTTTTCAAATGGCATAGATCTTCGTCAGAATCTTAAAAATCACAAATTAAATAGTGTAAATGAGATTCACGAAAATGAGATTCACGAAAAACATCAAAAAGAAAAGAAGGAGATACATAGTCGACATCCGGCAGAAGAAAAATATAATAGTAAAATATGAAAATCTCACATTTTAATTTGAATAAATATTTTTTAATAACATAATTAAGAAATCTAAAAAATAAATTAAAATTACTTATTAGTTTAACCAGTGGTTCAACCGATTGCCGATATCTGGGTTTTAGTGGGGTTTTACGGATTTTACTGGATTTTTAAATAATGGGTTTTTCATAAAATTCAAACCGGATTAAATTTGGGTCACCGGGTTTACCGGTTCAACCGCAGGTCCGGATCGGGTTTCAAATTACTGTTTCTAACCGTGTTATTGTTACCGTGACAAAATTTATCAGAAAACGCTTAGGGCGAGGACCAGTGGACCACTGCGTCCCATTGTATACTTTTTTTTTTGAAGAAAGGCTATCCCATTGTATACTTTGTCGCAAAAGATCCTCGCTCATTTTGCACCACCACGCTTTTCCTCTCCTTCACACATTTTCTTATATAATTTATTTTATTTACACGTTGCTCAACTTGAAGGTATATTTTTGGTCCAGGGAGATTATTTTCATTAATTATTTTCCACCTTTTTATAGTCATCGAAAGATGTACGAATTAATTTGGTCCCCTTTAGGAAGCAATGCATTATTAAATTTCGTAGTACGTGAAATAAGAAAAATGCTATAATTTTGTCCAAAAAAAAAAGAAAAATGCTATAATTACGTTGTCACTATACATTTATGTATCTAGTCATGTTATTATTTATTATTCCCTATATTTCAAAAATAATTCTTTAAACACCATTTATAATATTGAAATAGAGGGAGTAAGATACATGCACTAACGAAAATATCTATTAACTTTTTTCTAGAACTCGGCCGCCTAGCAGATTCGGCGGCCGAAAAAAGCTCTATGGTGGCCAACCGTGGCGAGTTTATAAGGTGATTAGTGGCGTGTCTGCGATACGTGTGGAGAGGTTGTCTTTTGGTGTAATTTGTGTTTAGTTGATGTAGCCATAATTTGGGTTATTGAATGTTGTATAAAAGTGTGAGTTAAAAAGGTTTTTTTAAAGCTTTAATTTGAAACTCGTGAAGATATATTGGAAGGTAATGGTGAATTGTAATAATAGTTGTGGCATTTGATGTTTAAATTTATGTATTTAACATTTTCACGTGTGTAGTGTATTTGGTTGTTGATTTTTTTTGGGAGAAAGTAATGATGAGAAAGAAAAATATACAAATGAGAACAAATAATTTATAATTAAAAAAAAAAATTAAAACCAAAGTGTAGAATATGACATAAGTGACATTGGAAATTAGAACCAAATAAACTCTTTTATTATTATTTTATTTAGCTGGCATCATAGATTACTTTCTCTACATACCAGACAACTTATTTTTGTACGAAGCCATTGATCAATGCAAGCAAAATGAAAAATATGGCCGCAAGTAAGAGAGCAAAGATTTTTTCCATCGTTGTAATTTCCGAAGCATACAATGCATATATCGTTTTCTCTTCTGTAGTTGGAGGCCTATTAGTTTCCTCTAGATCGGTGATGATCACATCGACGTCTAGTCGTGATGTTGTGTTTTGGTTATAGTCTTTGATAGTTAGAGTAACTTGAAGATCATTAGCTAAGATATTGATGTCGTCTCTTACTTCATTCATCACATATTGAGTATCAATAAGGAATGTTGAATCGGGGTGGTGAATGCATGCTATGTTAACATGTATTTCATGCTCTCAATTATTGAGTCATTAAAATTACCTTGTCTGTCGATGATAGATGGTAGCTGAAAATTAATTATGGATTGTTGTGTGTTGGGTCTGTGGATGTAGACTTGGAGTGTTTGTTTTGGGTTTCCACCTGTAGATCTTGTTTGATGTGAGAGCCTATGAGATATAAGTGGTAGGTTACTCATTCTTGGAGTATTTGTGGGGGCATAAGTTTTCATGAATGTTAAGGGGGTGTATTCAATTGAGAGTTTTAGGTGATTTGTGTCAAAATGACAAATTCAGTGTTATTGAAACATGAATTTTAAAAACTCATTTAAAATCTAGTGTTATTGAACTTGACATTTTATAAAGTACTCTGAAATCCAATGTTATTGAAAATATTTTAAGTTGTGAAGTTTTAAAGTTTTCAAGTGATTTTAGAGTGTTTGGGTAGAGTTTCTTATTTAAAAAAATTAAAACTCAAATTCCATGGTTTTAGCTGATATTCTAGAGTGGTTTAACAAAAATCATTTTATTCTCTGCAATTCCTTAAAATCATCTAAAACCTCATTAAAAATCAAATCACCTCAAAGTTTAGATTGAATACACCCCCCTAAATGTTTTCGAGTTATTTGTTTGTGTTGAATTGTTTTCTTTTTAACGTGTTACAGTTTCTTTTTTATGAAGACTATGTATTATTTTCTTATTGTGTTTATTTGTAAGAGTCTTTCGTAGTATTAGTTGTTATGTTGCGTTTAGCTCTAGCTAAGCTTTGCATGAATCTCATTTGAGTTATTTTATATAATTCATGGTGATTTCTAACCATAACAGATTATGAGTAACTGAATCAAGTCCTGAAATATTAAGAACCTTAGCCTGCTAAATCGACATAGAGAGAGCATGAAAGTGTGTTGCAATAGCTGAGTTTAATGCGAAATTAAGTACTCCCTGATGTGTCTTCACATGTGAACCACGAATAATTTCACAGAGTCCGGTACGAAGTTAGGGTGGTAGACGGCGTCCTGACGCTTAACGTCGTTGTAGTTCGTTGGAGTATCTTCGAACAACTCGTAGTTGCTCGTCATGTTTTCAGAATCAAATATTTCCCCTTCCTTTGCCTCTTGATGAACTGAAGGTTAGAGACGCGAAAGAGAAGGACGTGTAGCTAAGCTAGGGCTTATTTAAGATCGATGACTGGGTTGCCTTTCGTGTTATTTTGGTTTTTTTTTGCTTGGTAGAATTGAAATTGCAAAATTGAAATTGCAAAATTGAAACTCGATATCTATCCAAAACCCGAACCAAAAAATCTAATATATATTTTTTTAACTTTTTCCGGTTTTGTATACGTTCCTTTCTAATTTTGTTAATAATTTTAGTTTATATATGTCTTACAACTCTTTTAAAAATTTACTTAAATTTTTTAACGCTTCAGATTTGTATTATTTTTTAGATAACATATCAAAATACGAAGACATTTCCAAATTTTAATTATTTTTCAAGATTTTGAATATTTATTTTAGACTCTAATTTATTGGAGTAAATAAATAGAAGTTTTAAACTGTTAAGCCGTCTATGGTTTAGCTAACCAAGATACTTCTACTCTTTATCGTAAAGTTTGTATAGAGAGTGTTGTTTTATAACCAATTGAGTCATAGCTAAGCTTTGCTTTGTTTTCTTTTTTTCAGAGGATGGGTCATAGAGATATATAGACCGTTTTGTCATTTTCTGAGTTGTGTATTTGTAAATATGTGACAGATTACAATGTAATAGGAAGGTGTAAAAAATGTCTGTAGTTAAACATATGATATTGTTGGTAACCTGCTGCAAAAACAGTTTATGATTAATATTATATTTATTTTAATTTATTTTTCTAAACATTATGTTTTTTGTTCGGAGTTTTTTTGTTTATGGCTCATGTATATGTATTCATAGTTATGGTTTTAAAAAAAACAAATTGGTTTTCTTACATATATATAACAATGACCCAGTCAAGTTTAACTTTCGTAGTCTATTGGATCTTTGAGCTACACTGTAATAAGAGTAAAGAAGCTATGGTGCATGTATGTTTATGGGAAGCTATGTTTGTTTATTGTAATAGATTACAATGAAACAGGAAGGTGTAGGAAAAAAATGTCTGTAGTTAAACATATGATATTGTTAGTAACCTGCTGCAAAAATAGTTTATGATTAATATTATATTTATTTTAAGCTATTTTCCCAAACATTACGTTTTTCCTTCGGAATTTTTTGTTTTAGATTTTCATTGCTAATTAATTGGAGCCAAGAATTTGTAATAAGAGAAGAACTTGGATTCATAAGTAAAACATGCACCACCACATGGAGTCTAAAATGACAGAAAGCAAAATGAAAACAAAGATTTTAAAAAGAAAAGTAAATGCGGTGGTGGGTGCGACACTCAGCTGACTCTATGCCAATCGTGGCTTCTTATTCTTACTCTCTTCTGCTTCAACAGGTGGTGTGCTTGTTGCAGAAGGCCCTTCTACTGGTGCAGCAGATGACGAAGTTTGATCTTCCTTATCTGTACTTGCCATGCCACCAGAGGTCTCAACAATAGTGCTACTGTTACAAACCGGCACCAAACTTGAGATTGGATTCTGGACCTGCAACCCATCATTCGGACCATGTTGAGCACCCTGATCAAAACCCAGCAAATAACTTAGTCATATTATAAATAGATAGCAGATCAGTTTGAAAGTCTATGAAATTCACATCGCCCACAAAGTCTGGGAGTGGTGCACGCTGAGCCACTGAAAATATACGGGAGATAGTGAAGGTTTGATGCTTAAAAGTGAAGTTGAACTCTCCTAACTTAATCTGGAAAGTGAAAGTCTTCCCAACAATGTCAGTGATAAACTGGGGAACCTCAGCTTCCACACGAGCATTTACACCAACTCCCTGCAAACAAACACAAAATATATTTTCAGAACTGAACGTAGTAGATAAATTATATTGTAATTCTAAATGGGTGAGAGGACAGCCTACTATAACTTCCGCAACTTCAGCAGCAGGAATGTTGGTTAGTTTAGCCATATCCAAATCAAAAGCAACAAATACTGCATCCCCAGTATTGTCTGCCACAGATAGCTCCACACGGTACCTGTAGTCGACAACGTTATAGAATCGAGATTAGGGTTGCGTTGGTTTTTTTTATGGGTCAGAATTTTCAAATAGGACAGTTACCTGAGTGAGGCGACAGCGCTTTTTTTAATCACAAGAGAGGCATGTGAAGGCTGAGACCTCTTTCACGAGCTTCTTAGAACAGCTTGCGCAACCAATATAACACCATTCTTCCTCAAACTGGATGCCAGTTACTTTGGCAGTACAAAGGAACTCGATCACCTTACAATCAGCAAGTTAAGTTTAAACAATATAGCGTGACTTTTGGCAGACTGATTGAATATATTTCGTTCTATTACCTGAGGGTCAGCTGAGAGGACATGATGGTTAAGTTCAGAGACAGTTAGGGGTACTATCTTCTGAGCATGAATCAGCTTCGACGAAGATGATATTTGATTTGAGCCATCTCCAAACAACCTTAGCAGACGGTTATGTTGTGTGAGGAAACTAATAAATCAAAAAGTATCTTTAATATTCTTATGTGAGTTACTCACTGTGTATAGCGTTCTTTGCCTGCAGCTGTGAGTCAAAGTAGATGTGGGTCCCAGAAGTCCCATTGAGGAATAATCGACCTGTGTAGAGGAAATCTAATTAAAATGCTAGATCAATTTGGAAGCGATACAGTAGAGAACAAAATTGACACTTTGGAAGCGATACAGTAGGAAACTTTTGAATTATGGCCGTAGAGTAAAATCAATTCCCATATAACTCACCTCCAACAACCTTGGGATTGATGCTAGTGATCAAGATAACTTTTGGCTCACGACCGTTTCTTGTCATCTTCTCAGTAAATGCGAAAGCTAAACCGTCAAACAGGCTAACACACACATTGACGTTCCTGTTTACATTCAATGGTTAGATTATTCGTTCAGTTTAGGTTAAGATATACAGTCAAAAACGATAATCTACAGTTTAGTTTCATCTGTAGCAAGTACCTTTGTATACGTAGTGTAAGCATGACACGCTACGAACCCTGGGTTCCATTATTGATGGTGCTCCTGATAGCAGTTAACTCCAAGTATATCTTGCAAGTTGTCAAGAACAGTTCAGTGAATAATATGATCACAACATTTCCAGCTGTCAGATGTAGAATAGCAAAAGCATACCTGGTAGCTGTCTATTGGTATCTGCCAGTGCCAATAGCTGGTCGTAGCTTTGGAATCGAAACATCTCAGTTGGTATCGACTTATCAAACTCTGTTAACTCATCAGACTGTACCATCAGTGAATCGAATGGAGACAGGGGCATCAGAGAGACGAAACTTGTTGTCGCTACGTGTAACGTCGAAACCACTAAGCGAGTACACAGATCCTTCAACAAAAAGTTCTCGATACGTGTCGAGTCGAGCCGCATTGACGGTTCCTTGGATAAGCGTCGACTTTTTCAGAGAGAGAATAATCAAATGGCAAGCACTGAATCTTAATCTGTCTGAAAATATACTCAACGGAAGAGTTACCTGCTCATCCAAGAGAAGCATGTCGAGACTCATCAGTTCCCCACCTTTCCTGATATTCTGAGCCTCCCAAAACCTCAGTAGCCGGACCTCAGCGTTGTTAGAACAGCGACCGGTTCTCAAGTTAGCAAGCGGCGTGTAGGAAGCCATTTCTGATATCAAAGCTTGATAAAGGTTTTAGTCAGAGATTTCAGTGAACTGTGGCTCTTCATCGAAGCAAAAGAAGGTATTTATAGTGCAGAGCTTGAAGCAGTTACCGCTGCTGATAATGATGATGTTTAGTTCATAGAGAGTGGGATGAGTAGTGGGGAGAAGTAAATGATGAGACTAAAGAAAGAAACGGAATACGTTACAGAGATGAAGTTTCCGACTGTTGAAGAGTAAGAGGAAGAGGATGGAGGAGAAGAAGAATCTCGACGGCTAAACTCAGAAACCCTATAAGCAAATGGCCAAAGAGAAATTTCTAGAGGAAAATATGAGCCCAGAGCCCATGGACAGACTAAAGTATCCAAAAAAGAGAATGGTCATTGTTTGAACTGAGAACTGTCAACAAAACAAACTAGTGAATGAAAGAGACGAGGACTCGTCGGTGGGCCAAAACAAAGGCGTTTTATTAGATCAAGAGACTGCTTAGTCCTGTTACAAAGAGGGGAGAAACAAGGAAATGAACCGGCGAAAGCTGGTTCGCCGGAGGATATAAGTCGACGAGAATAGAGAAATCAAACCCTAGTTTCTAGCCGAAAGTAAGTGTGTAGTGATTTGCGGATCCCTTCCTCGCTGCCTCTCCCTCTCCTTTTAGAAGCGGTCGTGCGTTAACCTAGCTGTCCTTTACCTAATAGGCCTTTTCGTCGATTGGACCGAGATGTCGGGCCGCTGCTTCGAGTCGTCGAGCCGACGACTTCCGGCCGCTCGCTTCGTCGGCTAACAGCAGTCTAGAGTCGAGCCGATCGCTGGCTCGCGAGTCGACGAGCCGATTCTCTCCTTTGTGGTCATGTGTTAGGACAATTATCTTTTGGGCCTTTTGGGAGGGTCAGGCCCATACCAAGAGTAAGTCCCCCCAGTTCGCTGGTGAGTAGCGTAGCCGACTCAGCGAATTTGGAAGTAGGGTCTGCAAGATAATTGTTCTGGACTCGTGATCTCGCTCGACTCTTCGACCTTATGCGCGGCTTGCTTGCTCGTGACTCGTGATTTCAACGGTTTGGTCTGAACCGGCGGTTTTCTTTGGTTTTAATCATGGCCGCTAGTCTTGGTCTAAACCGGTCTCGGTTTACCTCGAGAAGTCGAACCGTCGCGAGACGATGTGAACTCCACGCTCCTAAATGGGCCCATCTAGGCCTAATGATGACGCATCAGGGCGTGCGGCGCTTCCTCCCTATAAATACCCCTCTCGCCTCTCATTCTCTTCATTCTTCATCCGACTCAGGTACTTTCTCTCTCTTTCTCTCTGCTTCTCTCTCTAGCCCTTTTTAGTCGTAGATTTCTGGAAACTCGTCATGTCGTCGGGCGGTAGGCTCTCCAAGGAACAGAAAGGGAAGGCGGTGGCGACTGAGTCGAGTCCTGTGTGAGTCGTCGACTCGACCCTGCCTTCTGATTTCGAGGCTATACATCGCGAAGCTATGATGGACACGACGAATATGGATACGCCCCAGTGGGTCCCGGTCGCCGAGTCGGCGCGTCAGCTGCGCGAGGAGAGGGCGACCGTTGCGTTGGTCGCTCAAGATTGTGCGAGGGATGGTCGAGGTTGAGCGAGTGACGGAGAGATTTCTCTTCCTGACTTTCTTCCGTGCTGCTACCATCCTGAAGGGATTTTCGAAGATCTCCCAGTGTTGGCGCCGGAACTGATGCGTCCTCCGGTCGTGGAAGGACAAACATGGAGAAACGTTGAGGAGACTCGTTCGACTCCATGCAGCGTGAAGACTTTGTTGAGGGCATGTCGAGGAGTCGGTGTAAACTTCTTGATCCCCACGAAAGCTCAGAGACCATGGTCTCCTCCGGCGGGATTCGAATGCGTATACCAGTCCTACTTTCAGAACGAGACTAAGCTCTGGTTCCCGATTCCTCGACTCGTCATTTCTTATGCGAGACGTCGCGACGCAGCGATAAGCCAGTTCCTAAACGGTTCGCTTCGTATCTCGGTGGCATTGATGGTGATGGCGGCAGAGATCGATGTGTCGATGAGCGTGCGGACTTTTGAAGAGCTGACGTACCTCAAATTGATGGGGGAAGGATTGTATTCGATCCAGATGAGGCCTAACTACAACGTGATCGCCGACCATCCCAACAGGACGAATCACTGGCAGTGCTTCTACTTCTACGTCAAGTCCGACGATTAAGCCTTTGGCGAGCCGCCCGGCGACTCCATTCGATTTTTATGGAATCATGAACTTGGTAGAGTGTTGTTGATAGTTTATCGATAGCTTCCTTCTTCTTTTATGATGGTCTTGCGTTTGATTGCAGTTGATCACCCGGATACGGATGCTTATCCTGAGGAGTTCATAGCAAACGCTCGTGCCGTCGCGTCACTTGCTCAAGTGAGTTGGAA
The DNA here is from genome assembly GCF_000695525.1 of Brassica oleracea var. oleracea. Classification (NCBI taxonomy): domain Eukaryota; kingdom Viridiplantae; phylum Streptophyta; class Magnoliopsida; order Brassicales; family Brassicaceae; genus Brassica; species Brassica oleracea. Next base: position 28,516,675 of record NC_027749.1, on the reverse strand, counting down.
AAGTATCACCGTCGAGAGGATTCAACGAGCCGTTGACAGGATCTCAAAGAGTAAGTCCTTTACGCTTATTATTATTATTATTATTTTTAGTTTGCATCTGTCCGCTTGAGATACTATCTGGATTTGACTTGTCGGTCTTTCGCAGGGGACTGGAGGTCTGACTTACTACCGTTGGTTACCGGCAACAAGTGGTGATTCTCTATATTCACTCGTGCAGAGCAGAAGGCGATCAACGCAGCTAGGGAGATGAAAGAGCTTCCTGACTTGAGAGCGTTAATAAAGAAAAGGTTGAGCGGCGCGAAGAAGACGCCCTTTGTGGCTTCCGAAGGGACGACTTCCACAGGACCTTCGCTTCCTGAAGTTCCGCCGGCACCGATTGCAGATCCAGTTGACATCGAGTCTTCGAAAGAAGATCTCGCTCAAGGTTCCGCTGATCGAGAGACTGCTAATCGGTCAGTATCTAAGAGTAAGAAAAAGAGATCTGCTCCTAGTTCGTCGACTTCGATCGAGGCCCACACTGAACCTCCGAAGAAGAAGAAGAAGAAGAAGAAGGAGAAGAGGAAGAAGAAACCCGTCGAAGAGCGATCCGAGCCTAGCCAAGGTGTAGATGGTCGAGAACTCGTTGTTCACGGTGATTCGAGTCGCAAGGCTGCGGCTCAGATTGGTGTGGAGTTGGACGATTCTCCGACTGTTCCTCTGGTGAGAAAGAGGAAAGAATCTGAGGGACAAGATGCGCCTGCTTCTGCCGAGAAGAGCACTCTAGCGGCACCCCCAATGATCGGGAGTAGCGGTTTGGTCCCAGAAGAGCGTCAAATCAAATTCCCGGATCTCGTGGAGTTTGAATATGACAGAGACACGCCTCTCGCATATGCTCCCACTGAGTGTGCCAAGTTGATCTGCCAGATGCGGGGTGGACCAAGGGATATGCCGTCGGTCGATGACCTTTTCTTCAAGGATGCTTACGTTGACGCCGCATGAACAAAGGTCTTGGTAAGTAACTTCTTTCCTTAGTTTTTTTTTATTGTGTCACTCTCCTTCCCATCTTTCTTCAAGTTCTTATGCGTCTGTTACTTTCTTGAGCAGAGTGATGGCAGCATGAATCTTTTCATTGAGAAGTACGACACGGCCCGAAGGAGACTCTGACTCAGCTAGGGAAGGCCGAGAGACTCGTGCGACTAAAGGACGCAGCCCTTCAGCGCAAAGCGAAAGAGTTTAAAACAGTCTCTGAGAAGGCCGTTGAAGAGCGGGATCGAGCGCTAAACCAGAAGAAGGCCCAGAAGGCTAAGTTCGTGGAGAAATTTGGTGAGATAAAGGAGAAGTACAAATCTTCTCGAGAGAAAGTGAGAGAGCTAAAACGAGAGAAAGCTGCCCTTGAAGCCGAGAAAGCGACTTTCGACAGCTAGGGGGCCGCTACAGCCTTGAGACATCTCAAGAAGCTCAACAGACTTAGGGATTCCCGGAGTTTCGAGTTTATGCATGAGTGGGTCTGTGTTCAAACAGCCATGATTGTAAAGTGCAATCAGCGATTTACCAAGATTCGAGACCTCGAGGCGCGGCGCAGCAACTTTGAAACGGCGAGATGCTTGTAGAGTCAAGCCTTCAGAACGAAGAAATGTCTCGAAGCGCTCAAGGAAAGTGGGATCAGTATCCTGCAGGAGACGATCGACTTGTTTGCTGAGCAGGAGAAAGAATTCGAAGAAGAGGTTGGTCGCTTAACCGTTGGCGGGATTCCCGAAGAACTCCTCTGTCTGTCTCCCCTTCATCTTCCGTCTCCTTTCCTGAACGAGAATGTCTTGGCGGAGATCGACCCATACGGGTCAAACACAAATCTGATCGATGCTGGAACTACAACCATTCTCCTAACTCCTAGTACTTCTCAGGGTGATTATACCAACGAGAGATCGAACGAACCGACTGGAAGAGACCTCGGGGAGTTATCCGTTCGAGAACGAGGCGACGTCAGCGGGGTCGAGAGGACTGAAGATGGTTTTGAACCGACAAATGCAACGACTGTTCCAAACCCTGCTCCCGCCGTAGTCAACCTTGCTGTAGGGGAAGAGGCACCGACTCCAACACTTGGAGCTAGCAATGAGGACCCAACTCTTCCTCGGGGGGAGGGTAGAACAGGGTCCGATTCTGATGATCTGTTTAAACTTTCGGATTCTTCAGCTGAGGAGGGCGGCGGAGATAAGTCAAACGAACAGGTTCCTGAGAGCAACCTACTAGGGACGGAGGAGGATCTTGGGGAGTCCTCGGCTAAGGAACAAGGCAACATTGACGGAGTCGAGAATCCATCTGATTCGACAACGGATAGGACCGAAGACGTCTCCCCACTCGGAGCTCAAGTCGTTGGAGAAGGCCTTGATCACGTCAAAGATTGATCTTCTGTGCTGTTGTTGTTTCTCTTAGACCTTTTGTTCTTAGTCCTGTGAGGTTTTTGTTGTTGTAACTTTGAACGTCTTTTGGTTTTACTTTGCGGCTTTGTTTTTCAAACTTTCAGTAAGTTTTATGGTTGTTTTTGGACTTAGAAGTTTTTAAACGGAGTTTCCCTTAGTCGTGAAATGAGATTTCTCGGCTCGGAATTGCCAAGGGCTTTTTGGTGAGTCGCCGAACATTGTTTTGGACTTTTAGGAGTTTTAACGATTTCGGCCTAGCAGTTTGGTCAAATCTCGAAATAAATCTGATGATCGATCGATCGTTCGACGGTTTATCGAGATCAAATGCTTTACGCCGACAATTCGAGTCGTCGAAACGTTTGAGCTTTCGACTTCAAAGAAAATCGTCTGTTTTTCGAGCGACGGCGGTTCTCGATCGATCTTAAAGTAATCCTAAAGTACTTGGTCGGCCAAACCTGACTTTAAAGGATTATAAGATGGTTGAAAGCTGTCGTCTCGATCGTATCAGCTGAAGCTGTGACACGACCGAAAGTCCCCTGAGCACGAGTCTGATCAGGATATGCTCGCTAGTGGGGTGCGAGTGCTAGTACGTTCGTTCGATAGACGGGGTCGTGCTCGTGCGTAAGCATCGCGAAAAAAATTTGTACTTCTTCTCGTTGAGAGAATTTGTTTTTGTTTTTTGGTTATAGCTGGACCGGTTAAGGCTGCCTACGTACCTCTGGGAGAGGATCAAGCCATTCGTAGTTCCTTTTTTGGTGAGTGAAAGTGGCAGTGGATGCACATTCACTTTTTTTTTTTTTTCTTTTTTTTTTTGCGCGTGAAAGTGACGGTATGTCATTCACTCGTTGGTTTTGAAGTTTGATCGAGTAAAACTGACAGTGTGTTTAGTTACTCGATTACTCGATGCCTTCTCAAGAGTAATATCTTCGGAGATGCATGGAGTTCCATGCTCGGGGAACATGTTTTCCGGTTGACGTCGCGAGTCGGTAGACTCCTGGTTTGATGACTTGGGCGATTTTGTATGGTCCTTCCCAGTTAGTCCCAAGCTTGCCTGCGTTCAGCTCTTTAGTGTTTTCGAACACTTTACAGAGTACGATGTCGCCCAACTCGAGAGGTCGAGACCTGACCTTCTTATTGTAGTAGTTCTCGATCTGGTGTTGATAATTCTAGATGTGGTGCAGAGCTTGGTCGCATCGTTCTTCAATAGCGTCCAAGGCGTCGAGCAGCATGTCGCTGTTAAGCTCGACGTTCTGTCGCATTTTTGATCGGCATAGGCTGGTTACGTTCACTTAAGAGGGGGCCATGGCTTCGAATCTGTGAGCCATTGAAAAAGGAGTCGATTTTGTCGCTCCTCGAGGAGTCGTTCTGTGCGACCAAAGGACACCGTCGAGTTCTTCGGCCCAACATCCCTTTTTCAAGTCGAGGCGTTTCTTCAATCCGTCGATTATTATCTTGTTGGACACTTCGGCTTGACCATTGCTTTGCGGGTACCGCGGGCTCGACGTGTTGAGTCGGATCCTCCACCTTTCGCAGAACTTTCGAAACTTGTTTGATATGAACTGAGAGCCGTTGTCAGTCACTATTTCATAAGGCAGGCCGTGGCAACATATGACGTTTTTCCATACAAACCGTTGGACTTCTTTTTCCGTTATGTTGGTGAAGGCTTCCGCCTCGATCCACTTCGTAAAGTCGTCGGTTAAGACTAGGACGAAGCGCTTCTGTCGGGAGCTTGGCATAGGACCGATTGTGTCCATTCCCCATCGCATGAAAGGGTACGACGCCGTCATCATTCGTAGTAGCTCTGTCGGGCAATCGATTGTCGAGGCGTGTCGCTGTCATTGGTCGCATCGTTGAGCGTATGCTTTGCAGTCCGCGTTCATCGTTGTCCAGTAAAAGCCGAGGCTTTTGACTTTCAGGGCGAGTGCTCGTCCTCCAGAGTGATTTCCTGCGGCACCCTCATGTGTTTCGGCCATGACAAGGTGCGTTTCCTCGCCGTGGATACACTTCAAGAGTACTTTGGTTGCGGTCCATCGGTGGAGCTCTCCATCTAGGACGATGTAGTGGGCACTGCATGTTTTGAGCCGTCTCGTAATCCACTTTTCGGGAGGTAGCTTCCCATCGACAAGGTAATCGATGAATTATGTTCTCCAGTCGGGGGCTTCGGTTTGTTCCGTTGCGGGGTCTTCATCCATGGGGACAACTTCAGTTATGGGTTCTACGATGGTTGTTTCGCTAGATGGCAGCGCGATGCTCGGTTTGTTGATCTTGTGCATAGGAATGGTTCGTTTCACCTGATCGTGCAGTCTGCTGCCTAAGGCAGCGAGAGCGTCGGCGTACACGTTCTCTCCTCTAGGGACTTTGGTGAGTTCGAATAATTCAAAGTCTTTAGCGAGTGCTTGGAAGACTTTTTGGTAGGCTTCCATTCGTTCGTTGCGGTCACCGTAGTCGCCGCTAAACTGACTGGTGACGAGTTGCGAGTCACAGTAGGTACTGAGCCATTTTTCCTTGACCGCCTTAGCGAATTGTAGCCCTGCAATTAACGACTTGTACTCCACTTCGTTGTTCGAAGCGGTGAAGCCGAAACTGAATGACTGTCTGATTAACACGCTTGTTGGTGACTGCAGTTGGACTTCTGCTCCCGATCCTTTGTTTGTTGACGATCCGTCGACATGGAATATCTAGTTATGACTTGGGAGGATCAGGTCTTGTTTTAGCTCTGGCGAGAGCTCGATCAGGAAGTCGGCAAGGACTTGTGATTTCGCCGCCGCTCGAGTTTTGAACACAATGTTATGCTCACTGAGCTCGATAGCCCAGTTCGATAACGGTCCAGACTGATTGGTGTTTTGCTTTACGGTGCGAACGGGTTGATTCGCCATTACTTCGATCGTGTGCGATGGGAAGTAAGGACGTAGCTTCCTTGCTGACGTGATAACGGCAAGAGCCATTTTCTCAAGACTGGGGTATCGAGTTTCTGGGTTGGTCGTTCGTTTGCTCGTGTAGAAGATAGGCTTCTGTTCGCCTCGATATTCTCAGATGAGGACACTGCTGACCGCGGTAGAGGATACTGTAATATAGAGAGAGAGTGTATCACCGGCTTCTGGTTTGGATAGCAAGGGAGGAGTCGTAAGATACTGTTTGAGCTGTTAGAACGCTTCTTCGCATTTTTCGTCCCAGACGAAACGCTTATTTCCGCACAGCAGCTCGTAAATGGGGAGACATTTCTCCGTAGATCTTGAGATGAAACGGTTTAACGCTGCAATTTTCCCCATTAGTTGCTGGACTTCTCGGTTGTTCTTCGAGCAGGGAAGTCAAGTATTGCGTTGATCTGCTTAGGATACGCTTCCATTCCTTGTTTTGTGACGATGTAACCCAAGAATTCGCCTGAAGTAACGCCGAAGGTGCATTTTGCCGGGTTGAGTTTCATTCCGTACTCGTTCTACGTCTTGAAGAACTCTCTTAGATGATTCAGGTGGTACGCCGCGCGGAGTGACTTAACCAGGATGTCGTCGATGTCCATCGTGTTCTCCAGTTTGTCTGCGAACATTCGATTGACGAGTCGTTGGTAAGTCGTGCCAGCGTTCTTAAGGCCAAATGGCATTACTTTGTAGCAGTAGGTTCCCCTGTCAGTGATGAACACTGTCTTCTCTCGGTCATCTGGATGCATCATGATCTGATTGTAGCCTGAGAAGGCGTCCATGAAAGTCGGGAGCTCGTTTCCAGCAGTCGACTCTACTAGTCGATCGATATGTGGAAGCGGGTAACTGTCTTTAGGGCAGGCTTTGTTTGGATCGGTAAAATCGACGCAAACACGCCATTTTTTGTTTTTCTTCTTGACAACGACCGGGTTGGCCAACCATTCTGGGTATCGCACCTCTGCGATCGAACTGGCTGCGAGTAGTCACTCTACTTCTTCGTTGACGGCCTTGCTTCGCTCATGGCCAAGCTTGCGTCTTTTTTGCCGAATGGGCTTGATGGTTGGATTTACGTTTAACTCGTGGGACGTTATGGTGGGATTTATTCCCTTCATGTCGGAGGTTGTCCACGTGAAAGTTGACTTGTTCTGCTTCAGGAAGTCGATGATCGCGCGTTGCATTTCTTCGGAGAGGAATGCGCTGACTCGGACTACTTTACTTTGGTCGGAGTCGTCGATCGTGACTTCTAGAATTTCATCTTTTTGAGTCTGAATCCGCTTTGATATCGCGTTGATGTGAGGATTTGATTGTTGCATCTTCACTGTTGCGATCAGTAGGTCACGTGCGGCCTGCTGGTCTCCTCGAAGTGTCTGCTCTTGACCTTTTGGTCCCGGGAACTTGACGCACTGATGATATCGCCTTCATCGAATGTAACCAAGGGGTTCCGAGTATCGCATTATATGGAGCCTTTGTTCGGATAACGGAGAACTTAACAGTGCGCATTACCCCGCATGCGTAGACTGGGAGCTTGATTGTCCCGATCATCGTCTCGGAAGTTCCGTTGAACCCCGTGAGAGAGCGAGATGATGGCTTCATATCACGCAGGTCGATTCCCATATTATCGAGTGTATCGCGAAGGAACAGATCGACTGAGCTGCCAGTATCGATCAGAACTTTGGCGACGTCGCACTTTGCGATTCCTACCTCGACGAGTAGGGGGTCGTTATGAGGTAGGTGGATGCCGATGGCATCGTCAGGTGAGAAAGCGAACGGGTGATCATTCTCGGGTTTCGATCGCCATTTCTTCGAGGTTACTGCCTGTCGTCGATGATTTTTGGCTGATCGAACCAAGCCGCCGCAAGGAGGCGAACCTCCCATTATTACATTTAGGAACGGGGCTTGCTCGGCCCGTTTGTTCTGCAGCTGGATTCTCAAATCACTGAACAAGTTTTCAACGATAGACCCCTGTTTCTCGCTGGTCTTGGCTTTCGTTTCTTCCAACTTTCGTCTCAAATCGGAGCGCTTTGGTCGATTGAGCATGATCCTTAGATCTTCATATTTCGAGTTGAGCTGATCGCGAAGGCGACCACTCGAGGCTTTAGTTGGGGTCGAACACTGGTGCTTTCGACTCTTATGGCTCTGGATTCTTCGATGACTGAGCGAAGATCTTCGTTAGAGTCGTGCGTGCCACCGACTGTCTGTGATTTTTGCCTGAGCTTACTTCTTAGGTCGCATGCTTCCTCTGGTCCATTGTTCTCACTTGGTCGCTTGCTGGAGTGCTCGTGCGAGTCATGGATTTTGTTGTCTTCTTCTTCGTCTGACGAAGAACTTGGTCGCGCGAGGATGACCTGGACGCGTCGACGATTACGAGGCTGCTCTTCCTCGGCTTGCGACTCGTCTTCGTCTTGTTCGTCTGGCTTGTCGTCTTTGGTGCGTTTGGGTTGAGCATCGGCCTTGTCTTGAGACTTTTTTGCTTTCTTTTTTTTATTTTTTCTCCAGCTCTTGGTGTTGTTCGGTCTCGGCTTGGGTAACTCGACATTCGACGTTCTGTTTTCGTAGGATGAGAAGAGGGCGTCGACTTAATGCCTGCAGATTCTCGTATCGTGCGCCTTGGACTTATGGTAGCTGCACCATTGGTTTGGCTCGGTTGAGCCAGGATTCGAAGTTGAAGGCGCCGACCGAGTTTGCGGCATCTCGTCATTTTCCTAGACGTTCCAACCTTTCTCTCGTACGACGACAGTCGATCCCGAGCGGTTGTTTTCCTCGACAACGTAGACTAAATTTTTCTTCTGATTGGGTTTGCTGCCCTGGGCGTGCAGTCGAGGTTCTTGGCGTGCCTCGGGAGCTTTCGGAGCTGTTAGTTTTGCGTCCGCATTCATTTTCTTGAGTATCTCTGCTGTGTGTTCTTCCATCCGGATGAAGTTGTTCGACCTGGCGATAGCATCTTGAAGCGACTTGGTGGGGTTTCGATAGAGATTTTCACGGAAGAGGGATTTGAAGTAGAGGGTGTTCATCAGAGCGTCAACGGCGATGCTGTCCGCGACTTGCACTTTTGAGGCGACAACCTTGAACATCTCCATATAGTCGCGGAGGCTCTGGTTTGGACCCTGAGATAGATTCCACAAGTCAGCGAGAGTTGCTCCTTGTCTTGTGAACATGATGTACTGTTTGAGGAAAGCGGCCGACAGGTCGTGGAAATCGTTGATTGAGTCTTCTTTCAATCCAGTGAACCAACCGAGGGCTGGTCCTTGAAGGCTCTCGACGAAGAGGCGACAATAGCCGGCGTCTCATTCTTCGTCAGAAAAGTTAGTTCGACCCATCGCAATGTTGAAAGCAGTGATATGGTCTGTTGGGTCGGCTTTTCCGGCGAAAGTTGGGAGACGGATTTTCTCCGCTGGTCGGTACCGTACATCGGTGATTTTTTAGGAAAACGGGGTCCTAGGGTTTCGACGAGGACGCGCTCGATCAGCGGCGCTGAAGTGGGTCCCTGGAGCATCTTGTTCCTGATATCGAGAACCGACTGCTTAAGCTTGGCGAGTTCCTATATGGTTGTGATATCCGGACCACCGGGAGTTTGGACAGCGTTTGTGTCTGTCGGGTTTCCTACGCCGGCTGTTCGGTAAGTGTCGAACAGCTGCTTTCGAACAGTCGTAGCCGGATCTCCTGAGTTTCTGGCTAAGGGAGCTAATGTGCTGGTGATGGCGGCGAGTTGCTCCTTCATGCCTTCTGGACGGTGTCTTGCTGTGCCATCCTTTCGAGTATGGTATCTGCGAAGGCTGCTGCTGTTGGAGCGCCTTCGGTTGTAGGTGACTCGTCGTCGGATGGCGAGTCTTATCGAGCTTTGATCTTGCTGACGCTACTCTGTATGCCCAACGGTGGGCGCCAACTGTTTGATTTGAGAACTGTCAACAAACTAGTGAATGAATGTTGGGGTCGAAAACGGTTACGACGAAGTTAACGTCTAAATCCCTGCAGAATACAAGTATGTCTTTCCGCAACAAATCATGCTCGGTCAAGAAAACGTCGCAACGTATGTTCCAGCGATAAAGCTTCGTTCGAATTCTATTTAGATCAAACATAAGCCATCGGAAACATACCCAGACCAGCTACGGATAGGTCCGAGTATGGCGATCAGAACACGGACGAACCAAGCTCGGTCATTACGCAACTACCGCACATGCACGCTGTCCGGTCGCTACGTAGCGACCGAGCGTTCGTCCCGCTCGGTCGCTACGTAGCGACCGAGCTCGAGCCAAGCTCGGTCG
>NC_027749.1:28505816-28506213 GCF_000695525.1 Brassica oleracea var. oleracea | reverse complement strand
CGCACTACGAATGCTTCGTAACAAGTAAAGTAACCCTCCGGGGACTGCTAGCGCGCTCTCCTTGACAAGGAACCCGGAACTCCATCGCATCCGAAATCTGATAGAACGACCGCATGATCTCGAGGAATTCGCTAGTACTCCTACTTGGTGCAACTTCCTCGACCGGGCGACGGTTCATGACCGGGAACGACTTCTCTTTTGAAGGTGTGATCGAACCTTAACACGCGACCCACCATGCCTCGTTCTCGGCCGGGTCTACCGAATGAGGAACGAATTCTATCTTTGGCACAAGGAGCTCTTCAGGAATGTTCACGGGCAAAGACCCTTTCTTCGAACTTCTTTTCTTACTCGACATTTCGTATTTTCCTTTTAAGAATCAAGAAGAAAAGGGTAGAGA
>NC_027749.1:28505513-28505798 GCF_000695525.1 Brassica oleracea var. oleracea | reverse complement strand
GAAGAAGTTAACGTCCAAATCCCCCCAGAATACAAGTATGTCTTTCTGCAACAAATCATGCTCGGTCAAGAAAACGTCGCAACGTATGTTCCCAAGATAAAGCTTCGTTCGAATTCTATTTAGATCAAACATAAGCCACCAGAAACATACCCAAACCAGCTACGGATAGGTATAAGTAGGACGAACAGAACACGGACGAACCAAGCTCGGTCATTACGCAACTACCGCACATGCACGCTGTCCGGTCGCTACGTAACGACCGAGCTCGAGCCCTGTCCGGTCGCT
>NC_027749.1:28498057-28498772 GCF_000695525.1 Brassica oleracea var. oleracea | reverse complement strand
ACTTGGTGCACCTTACTCAACCGGGCGACGGTTCATGACCGGGAAAGATTTCTCTTTGGGAGGCGTGATCGAACCATAACACGCCACCCACCATGCCTCGTTCTCGGCCGGGTCTACCGAATGAGGAACGAATTCTATCTTTGGCACAAGGAGCTCTTCAGGAATGTTCACGGGCAAAGACCCTTTCTTCGAACTTCTTTTCTTACTCGACATTTCGTATTTTCCTTTTAAGAATCAAGAAGAAAAGGGTAGAGAGAGAAAAAAAAAATTTCAAGAGACCTCTCTATGAGAATGAGTAAGTGTAAAAGTTGTGAAGAAGTTACCTCCCTTCTTATAGGCATGGGAAATTACTATTTACTTGCGGATTTTCGTACACGAAATTCGCCCAAATACACCACCCTCGTCCAAACTCGCCATATCGCGCGTTAGAATCTCAATAGAAATCCACAATTCTAACTAGCTGGGGGGCTAACTGTTGGGGTCGAAAACGGTTACCACGAAGTTAACGTCCAAATCCCCGCAAAATACAAGTGTGTCTTTCCGCAACAAATCATGCTCGGTCAAAAAAACGTCGCAACGTATGTTCCCGAGATAAAGCTTCTTTCGAATTCTATTTAGATCAAACATAAGCCATCGGAAACATACCCAGACCAGCTACGGATAGGTCCAAGTAGGACGAACAGAACACGGACGAACCAAGCTCGGTCATTACGCA
>NC_027749.1:28497685-28497978 GCF_000695525.1 Brassica oleracea var. oleracea | reverse complement strand
CTCGAGCCAAGCTCGGTCGCTACGTAGCGACCGAGCGTTCGTCCCGCTCTGTCGCTACGTAGCGACCGAGCTCTTTCGAAACGTCGATACGATATTAGTCCATGCATTCTCGTCTACCCTTCGATGCTGTCTCCCGAAGACTGTAGCGAACCCATTTCATGTTTCCCGCCATCCTAAGTCATCGATCAAACTTTACGGTAAAAACCGCGGAAAATTCGTTCTTTATCGAAAAAAGCCGTAATAAACGCTTCGAGTCAGAAGACGGCCCAAAGGGACCTAAGACATGACTCAAG
>NC_027749.1:28494247-28496720 GCF_000695525.1 Brassica oleracea var. oleracea | reverse complement strand
GACAGACATCCAAGAAGGACCAGAAGCCGATCTGCTCGGGAAAGCTCTCCGATCGACAAACCGATGACGGAAGAGGAGGAGGTCCTCTATTGGAACGAACAAGAAGAGCTGGCTGAAAAGCAAACCGAGCTCACTCGCAGTAAACGCCGACAGGCTCGGAAATCTGATGGCGAGACGTCGGATATCCGCGATCTTCGCGACTATATCACCAAGACTGCGGCAGAAGTAAGGGCCAAGAAATCCCGAATCCATCACGCAACCAGCGCTGCACCCGAGATCGACAGGCTGTTGGATGGGGCTCGGAAGACCCCCATCACGACTCGCATCTCAGATATGAGGGTATCTGATCCGGGAAAAATCAAAGTACCGAAGTATGATGGTACGACCGATCCGAAGGCGCACCTTCAGGCTATCCACATCACAATGGGAAGAGCGAGACTAAAGGACGGCGAAAAAGACGCCGGCTACTTCCGCCTGTTCGTCGAGAATCTGGAAGGAGCAGCCCTCGAATGGTTTGCACGCCTTAAGCGAAACTCTATCGGGAGTTTCCGACAGCTCGCATCGGAATTTCTCAAGCAATACTCTATGTACATAGATAGAGAAACTTCCGGTGTCGATCTCTGGAGTCTGTCCCAGAGGGAAGACGAACCCCTCCGTGAGTTCATCAGCCGATTCAAGCTGGTAATGTCCAGGGTCAGCGGCATCAGCCGATTCAAGGTGGCCATTGATGCGCTCAGAAAGACGCTCTGGTACAAGTCGAAATTCAGAAAACGGATAACACTCGACAAACCGCGGACAATCTAGGACCATAATCGAGGAAGAAACGAAAGTCTTATCGCAAAAACATAAGTCGGCAAGACCATCCTCGAAAGATGTAGATCCAAAAACGAAGAAGAAGAACTCTCGTAACGACAAGTATGTCCGTCACGAGGATGAAGATCTCCAAGGAGCGCACAATTACGCGATCAGTTCGGACCAGGGCTGAACCACAGGTAATACGTGGACTCGCAATCAAGGATATGACGAAAACACCTTCTGCGAGTTCCACCAGTCCCGAGGACACTCCACGACTAATTGCAAAGTCTTGGGAGCAAGGCTGCCCGCGAAGCTACTAGCTGGAGAGCTCTCGGATGTGACCAGCGTGAAAGATCTCATCCTCGAGACCGATCGCCCCCCGAAGACAGACAGAAATCCGCCCGCGGAGAAATCTCCTCAAAGAAACCAATCCGGGTATAAACACGACAGAAGGCCAGACGAGAAGGGGAACGATAACAATCGTCGCAGAGTCAACATGATCATTGGAGGATCCCAATTCTGCAACGATACGGTTTCGGCCATCAAGGTTTACCAGCGGAAGGCAGAGTCAAGCGCAAACTGGCCTACATGGTCTCTTACCCGAGATGGTCAAAATTGCTCAATCACCTTCACGAAGGAAGAAGCTGGCGGGATCGACCAAACTCACTGCGATCCGCTCGTCATAGATCTTGTCATACGAGATCTGGAAGTCGGAAGAGTACTCATTGACACGGGAAGCACGGTCAATGTAATCTTCCGCGACACTCTCAATCGGATGAGCATCGAACTCGAAGAAGTATCGATGACCCTCAGGTCAATCCAGCTGCCTGTCATGGCCAAGGAGATCACGAAAATCGTCGAATTCGCGGTGATCGATCATCCTGCCATCTACAACGTGATCATGGGAACCCCATGGATCAACGCCATGCAAGCCGATTCATCGACATACCACCTAGGTGTCAAATTCCCGACCCCAAACGGAGTCGCAGCTATCTGGGGATGTCAGAAACAGTCGCGACTATGCTTCCTCGCGGAGCACAAGTTAATGCAAATGACGACTTCTGCAACGGCAAATCGCAAGCGCACGAAGATAGATCAATTTTCAGCCAAAAACACTTCAAGGAAAGATGATTTAACATCGTCTGCTGACGCAAACGCTTCGGACGTCGAAACTCAACACGAGTCCGAAGCCGACGCTACAACTCAACCGGAACATTTGGAAGAGAACACTTACCCGGCCACGGTCATCACGATCAGGGCGGTTAGCACGGCGACAACCGGAAATCGGAAAATAATCCTTCTTCAGCACCGAAAATATTTCGTATAGTCTTCGAAACAACCGCGAGACGTCGCCAAGTTAAAATTCGAGACGATGGGAACAAATTGTCAGACCACGACCACAAAAACCTTACACCCCGTTCGTCGATTGGCCCCGACGAACGCGTCAGCCGTCTTAAACAAATGCAACTTGATCACTCTTTTGATCTTCGAACGTCCAACACAAGGACAAAAGCGCGTACAAAAAAATCCGAAATTTTGGTCTAGCACTTCCTGTTGGCTTAAAAATTGTCTATGGAAAGATGCTCGATTCATATCCTACAAGTCATATAAGCCGAGAACCTATCGCGGACTTTAAATCGGTACGAATCAGGTAGAAATCGCAACAGGAAAATCGATA
>NC_027749.1:28493342-28494119 GCF_000695525.1 Brassica oleracea var. oleracea | reverse complement strand
TTCACATCTCAACGTTCCCGAAAGTTGTAAGAATAAGAAATTTTTACGAAAAGTCACGAGCGAACCAACAGATTGAATGTCCCAATGAAATTAAATATGAGACGACAACTCAAATTTATTTCAAATTTACTCGAAACAATTCGAAATAAAACGCCCATCATATATAAAGACCGCATAAAGCGGTGGGAAATCAAAGCCACAATCGGCAGAAAAAGACAAATAAAAGCCATACTCGGCAACAAACGCAGGATAAATAAACAACCTCCTCTCTCCAGATTTTCACTCTACCTCTCAAGGTTCAAAGTAAAAGTTCCCGGACAGCGAATCCCAGAAAACGAAGCTCCAAACGCATCCGCGGGACGATCCACCTCCCCGCAATCACCGGGAAACTCGGTCGTGGTCTCTACGGTATCAGGAGAAACCGGGATGGGATCCCAAAATCCTTGAATCCTCCCATCGATCGGAGGAATGAACGCCTCAGCGCGAGCATGATCCTTCATGCCACCCTTCATTAACTCCATCTCCTTCTCGAAAACGTAATCGTCCGCCCGCGTCTTCCCTGCGTCTTCCAAAGGCTCCCGACGAAGCCGCGGCACTCACAGAAGTCGCCCAACGAGTTGAAAGCACCCTTAAGATTCTCGCACTCAACCTGGAATTGAGAGGCGCGAGTCTTCATCACCTCAAAAATCTCCCTCTTGCCCTTCTGTTCCGTCTTACGAGCGAGTTGCGTATCTCGCGCCAACATCTCGTCTCGCATGCGAGCAAGATCCTTTTCCG